>NC_057800.1:358272123-358494740 GCF_018294505.1 Triticum aestivum | reverse complement strand
CCGTGCCACGTGGCGTGACCCGGCTGGCTGAGGCGGGCGGCGGCAGACGTTGTCCGGCCGGGGCGGACACGTCCGTCGGCGCGGTGGAGGACGAGGATCTGTTTTTTTTAAACTAGGGTTTCGGACGGGGGAAGAAGAGATCCGAATGGAGGGGGTATTAATAGGCATAAGTGGAGCTAGGAGAGTCCAAATGAGGTGCGGTTTTCGCCCACACGATCGTGATCGAACGCTCTAGGACATGGAGCAGAGTTTGGTGGGTTTTAGGCCAAATTTGGGGGGTGTTGGGCTGCAACACACACGAGGCCTTTCCGGTCCCTCGGTTAACCGTTGGAGTATCAAACGAAGTCCAGATGACCCGAAACTTGACAGGCGGTCTACCGGTAGTAAACCAAGGCCGCTTGGCAAGTCTTGGTCCAATCCGGAAATGTTTAAACCCCACACACGAAAGAAGACTAGAAATGACCATCGAAGGAGAACGAAGTGCCGGAATGCAAAACAGACAACGGGGAAAAAGCTCGAATGCATGAGATGAACATGTATGCAAATGCAATGCACGAGAAGACATGGTAAGAGATGCATGAAAACGAAAACAACACATGGAGACAAAGACCCGAACCCGAGAAATAAATATAACTTGACACCGGAAACGGCAAGAGTTGGAGTACAAATAGGGAAATTATATCTGGGGCGTTACAACACTCCACCACTACGAAAAGATCTCGACCCGAGATCTAGGACTGAAAGAACTCCGGGTACTCAGAACGGAGGTGATCCTCGCGTTCCCAGGTGGCTTCACGGTCGGAATGGTGAGACCACTTAACTTTGAGAAATTTGATTGACTTGTTGCGAGTCTTGCGTTCAGTCTCCTCAAGAATAGCAACTGGGTGCTCACGATAAGAGAGATCTTCTTGGAGCTCAATGTCCTCGAAGTTGACGGTGCGGTCAGGAGTCTTGAAGCACTTTCGAAGCTGAGAGACATGGAACACATCATGAACATTTGCAAAGTTTGAAGGAAGCTCGAGTTGATAGGCGAGGTCGCCTCTCTTGCTGACAATCTTGAAAGGTCCCACGTATCTAGGGGCAAGCTTCCCTTTGATACTGAAGCGACGAGTACCTTTCATAGGAGAGACGCGGATGTAAACATGATCTCCAATCTCGAAAGTCAAATCACGGTGCTTACTATCATAGTAGCTCTTCTGGCGGGATTGAGCTGCTTTGAGGTTATCACGAATGACTTTGCACATTTCTTCTGCTTCTGTGATTAAGTCATTACCCAGCAGCTGACGTTCACCGGTTTCAGACCAGTTGAGAGGGGTACGGCACTTCCTGCCATATAGAATTTCAAAGGGGGCCTTGCCCGAACTTGCTTGAAAGCTGTTGTTGTAAGAGAATTCAGCATAAGGAAGACAATCCTCCCACTTCATGCCGAAGGAGATCACACAAGCCCTGAGCATATCTTCAAGAATTTGGTTGACACGCTCGACTTGACCGCTTGTTTGAGGATGGAAAGCTGTGCTGAAGCGGATGTTGGTGCCCATGGCCTTCTGAAAAGAATCCCAAAACTTGGAGGTAAAAATGCTGCCACGGTCTGAAGATATCACTTGAGGAATACCGTGCAGAGAGACAATGCGAGAGGTATAGAGTTCCGCCAATTGAGCTGCAGTGATCGACTCTTTGATAGGCAGAAAGTGAGCCACTTTGGTGAGCTTGTCGATGACAACAAATATAGCATCATTGCCACGCTTGGACTTTGGAAACCCAGTCACGAAGTCCATTTCAATGTGGTCAAACTTCCATTCTGGAATGGCAAGAGGTTGGAGGAGACCTGCTGGCCTTTGGTGTTCTGCCTTCACTCTTCTGCAGACATCACACTCGTTCACGAATTGAGCGATCTTGCGCTTCATTCGAGTCCACCAATAAGTTTGCTTGAGATCCTGATACATCTTCGTACTACCAGGGTGGATGGAGAGGAGAGAGTTGTGAGCCTCGTTCATGATCACCTTACGAAGTTCACCTTTGGGCACAACAATTCGATCCTCGAAGAAGAGAGTGTCCTTGTCATCAAGTCGGTAGCACTTGTACTTGGACTGACTCTTTGCAATACCAATCTTCACCTTTTTCACCATAGCATCAAGAAGTTGGGCTTGGCGAATCTGGTCTTCTAAGGTAGGAGAGACTTGAAGGTTGGCGAGGAAACCTTGAGGAACAACTTGCAGATTAAGTTTGCGGAAAGCTTCACAAAGCTCGGGTTGATAAGGCTTGAGAATCAGACTGTTGCAATATGCTTTTCTGCTCAAAGCGTCAGCAATCACATTAGCCTTGCCTGGAGTATACTCGATACTCGGATTGTACTCTTGAATCATTTCGACCCATCGAGTCTTCCTGAGGTTAAGATTAGGCTGAGTGAAGATGTACTTGAGACTCTTGTGATCAGTGAAAATATCCACTTTCCTTCCCAATAGAAGATGTCTCCAAGTCAACAAAGCATGCACAACTGCCGCCAACTCGAGATCATGAGTGGGGTAGTTCTTCTCATTAGGTTTCAACTGGCGAGAGGTATAAGCAACAACTTTCTTCTCTTGCATCAGTACAGCACCGAGACCTTGGAGAGAGGCATCACAAAAAACCTCGTACGGCTTGGTTTCATCAGGCGGAGTCAGAACTGGAGCAGTGATCAATTTCTCTTTCAAAGTGTTGAAAGCAATATCACACTCCGGAGACCAAACGTACTTGACGTGCTTCTGAAGAAGATTTGAGAGAGGCTTGGCGATCTTAGAAAAGTTTTCAACGAATCTTCTGCAATAGCTTGCGAGACCGAGAAAACTGCGGAGTTGCTTCACGTTCTGAGGAGGTTCCCAATTCACAATTGCAGACACCTTCTCAGGATTCACGGAAATGCCCTTGGCAGAGATGATATGACCAAGATAAAGAACCTCATCGAGCCAAAATTCACACTTGGAGAACTTGGCGTAGAACTGATGTTCTCTGAGCTTGTCAAGAACCAAACGCAAGTGCTTGGCATGATCTTCCTTGTTCTTCGAGAAAACCAGAATGTCGTCGAGATAGACCAAAACGAATTCATTGGTGTAGGGGTTGAAGATGAAGTTCATCATGCGAGAGAACGTCGGAGGAGCGTTTGCGAGGCCAAAAGACATGACGGTGTATTCATATGAACCAAAGCTTGTTCTGAACGCCGTCTTGGGAATATCTTGCTCACGAATACGAATCTGATGATAACCCATACGGAGATCAAGCTTGGAGAACACTTGAGCACCCTTGAGTTGTTCGAACAGCTCATTGATGTTGGGAAGTGGGTATTTGTTCTTGATGGTCTTCTTGTTTACTGGACGGTAATCAACACAAAGTCGACTCGATCCATCCTTCTTCTTCACAAAAAGAACACCACAACCCCACGGAGAGGTACTAGGCCGAATGAGACCCAATCTTTCTTGCTCATCGAGTTGTTTCTTCAGCTCCTTCAACTCTTCAGGTCCGAGCTTGTAAGGATGTTTGCACACAGGTTCCGTGCCAGGCTCAAGTTCAATAACGAATTCAACTGGCCGGTGCGGAGGCATTCCTGGGAGCTCTTCTGGAAAGACGTCTTGATACTCACAAACAACCGGAATCTGCGAAATAGCATCCAATTCACCCTTCTCATTGAGAGAAAACAACCGGATGGTATTATCCCGAGCGGCAAAGACAATGACATCCTCAGACAAATGAGTCAGTTGAATCTGCCTGGCTGCACAATCAAGCTGAGCTTTATGCTTAGAGAGCCAGTCCATCCCGAGAATAAGATCGATATCCGAGTTGCCAAGAACCGTAGGAGAAGCCAAGAACTTGTAGTCACCCAGAGTGATAGAAACATCCGGAACGATGGAGTTAGCCTGCATGCGCTTACCGGGAGAGACAACTTCTAAAGGACTAGGTAAAACATGTGAGACCAATTCATGCCTATTTGTAAACGGTCTCGAGATGAAGCAATGCGATGCACCAGTGTCAAAAAGAACTTTTGCAGGAATATCATTAACAGGAAGGTTACCCATGATCACATCTGACGAGTCCTCTGCCTGAGCTGCATTCATCAAGTTGACCTTGGCGGACTTGGGGTTATGCTTGACCACAGCTGTACTTGCCGATCTGACAGGAGGAGGAGGAGGAAGACGCCTCTGGTTGGTACACTTGTTGGCATAGTGACCCTTCTGTTGGCACTTGTTGCACGTGACCTCTGAAAGCGGACGGTGATACGGAGCACTCGATCTTGGCGCTTGAGACGAAGACTTGTTCTGAAAGCCTGGGTTGGGTGGGTGGGGGAAACCACTGCCACCTTTGCTCTTCTGCTGAAACGACTGACGGAACGGAGGAGGAGGAAGCCAATACTTCTGCTGCTTGACCACTTGAGTAGAGGAAGACGGAGTAACATCTCTGGCACGCTTCCTGGAAGCATCACACCTCATCTGAGCAGCCTCTTGCTTCAGTGCCATGTTGTAGAACTCATCGTATCTCAACGGCTCAAAGAGGACAAGAGCGAGCTGAATTTCCTCACGAAGACCACCCTTGAACTGATAGATCATGCTCTTCTCATCAGGAACATCCTGCTTGGCAAAACGGGCGAGCTTCTGGAACAACTTGTTGTAGTCATAGACAGACAAAGAGCCTTGCTTCAGATTGCGGAATTCCTGACGCTTACTCTCAACCACACTTTGAGGGATGTGATGAGCGCGGAAATCTTGACGAAAATCATTCCAAGTGATAACACGTCCACCTCTGGAATCCTTGTACTGCTGGAACCACTCTGCAGCCTGATCTTTGAGCTGGAAAGAAGCGAACTTGACGAAATCTTCAGGCCTGACGTTGCTGCATTCAAAATGCTTGCCCAGATCCACTAGCCAATCGTCAGCATCGGTAGCCTCAACACAACCGCTGAACGTCTTTGGGCCATTAGCAAGGAACTGGTTCAGTGTAGCAAAGTGGTGCTGATTATGGCCTTGATTCCCTTGACTGCCTTGATTGCGCTCTTGGAGAATTTGCATGATCAACTGTGTGTTTGCATTAGTAGCGGCCATCACAGCTTGCCATGCTTCCGGAGGAGGCGGAGGTGGAGGCGGATCAGGATTCGGAGTCGTGCGCGTTGGAGGAGCCATCCTGAACAGGTTGACCACCATTAGCACACTGATAGACAACAATATAGAAGCTGAATCCAACGGAATGAAAATTGCAACATATAGTCTTCACATCCGAACAGAATGAACGAATGCATTTCTCTTGAAGTGGTCACATATCCATAAATTGAGAAGCCACGAAGAATTAAGGTAGAGAAATAAATCAACAAGGTACGGATCAAGAACGAATAATCGGTAAGAAATCCCAATCTCAAACCAATATTCGTGGAAGAAGAACTAGAGCTACTAGAATTCCCACCTATGAAATTCCCGAACCTTTCTGGTTATGCAATCAGGTGTTGGGGATACAGGGGAAGCACAATATCTCACCCAAACTAGCAAATCCTACAACCAGCTGTATCCATCCTTCAACACATAACCAGGAAAACTTCGGAAACCATCTACCTCAACCTTCGAAAAGCATCTGTTATACAAGTTATGGCGATACTCCCGAACTCCCGCCCCAGTACTGGGTGGCGTCGAGGTTATCTCACCAACGAACTGCATAAAAGAGATTTTCGATGTCGGCGAACATATCTCAAGTATACCAGAATTGCAACGATGAAATTGTGACGACAACACCTCGGAGCTCAACTCCCCGGGACACTGCCACAACCCCTAAAGACAGGAGGCACCAAGAACAATGTTCTCGTCACAAAACCATCGGAACAAAACCAAGATACTCGCGTGATCCTAAAAAAAAATTTAGTGAAATTTGAGAAGAGAAGAGTCAAAACTCTACGTCAGGATGCCTTACCAGAGCGATGAGGAGACTGGGAAGTAAAAGAATTCCTAAGCTCTCCGATATATAATTCCTAAGGACTCAAAACATTTTTCTAGACACAACTCGGCTGCTAAAAACGATCAAGCAATGGGGGCTCCTAAGGTCGGGGATGGCTCTGATACCAACTTGTAACGCCCTCGATGCGGCTATAGCTCCCACGTGTCGAGGCACGACTTAGAGGCATAACCGCATTGAAAGCAATGTCGCAAGTCAGGCAATCATTACAACATCCCAGGTAATATATATAATAAAAGGGGGAGATAACATAGTTGGCTTACACTCGCCACGTCACATCAGAGTGCATAAATAACATCCATCAAACAAACACTCATGGCCCGACTACGGCGCCAAAATTAGAAAAGAACCCAACATGCAACAAGGTCCTGAATCGATAACCCCAACCAGGCACCACTACTGATCATCGGGAAAGGAAACATAATAACGCTGAGAGTCCTCGTCGAACTCCCACTTTAGCTCGTACTCGTCACCTGGAGCGAAATCACCTGGACCTGCATCTGGAGTTATAGTATCTGTGAGCCATAGGGACTCAGCAATCTCGCACCCTCGCGATCAAAACTATTTAAGCTCATAGGAATGGATAAGGCAAATATATGTGGAGCTGTAGCAAGCGACTAGCATATGTGATGGCTACAATCGCAAAAGAGAGCGAGAAGAGAGGGCAAAGCACGGTCGATACAAATATGATCAAGAAGTGATCCTATAGCAACCTACGTCAAGCATAACTCCAACACCGTGTTCACTTCCCGGACTCCGCCGAGAAGAGACCATCACGGTTACACACGCGGTTGATGTATTTTAAATAAGGTCAACTTCGGGTTTTCTACAACCGGACGTTAACAAATTCCCATCTGCCCATAACCGTGGGCACGGCTTTCGAAAGTTCAATCCCTGCAGGGGAGTCCCAACTTAGCCCATGACAAGCTCTCACGGTCAATGAAGGAATAGACCTCCACCCGAGACATTCCGATCAGACTCGGTATCCCGGTACAACAAGACATTTCGACAGGGTAAAACTAAACCAGCAACACCGCCCGAATGTGCCGACAAATCCCGATAGGAGCTGCACATATCTCTTTCTCAGGGCACACTCAGATTGTCCTAGGTACGGGTAGGCCAGCCCAGAGTTGCCCCTGGTAGCCACCGGTAGCTGACAGGTGGACCAACACTCAGAGGAGCACTGGCCCGGGGGGGTAAAATAATGATGACCCTTGAGTCTGCAGAACCCAAGGGAAAGAAAAGGCTAGGTGGCAAATGGTAAAACCAATGTTGGGCATTGCTGGAAGAGCTTTACTTAAGACGAAATGTCAAGGGGTTCCCATAATAGCCCAACCGTGTAAGGAACGCAAAATCCGGGAACATAACACCGATATGACGGAAACTAGGGCGGCAAGAGTGGAACAAAACACCAGGCATAAGGCCGAGCCTTCCACCCTTTACCAAGTATATAGATGCATTAATTAAGTAAGATATATTGTGATATCCCAACAAGTAAATAAAAGTTCCAACAAGGAACGGCTCCAATCTTCCACCTGCAACTAACAACGCTATAAGAAGGGCTGAGCAAAGCGGTAACATAGCCAATCAACGGTTTGCTAGGACAATGGTGGGTTAGGGGATCAACATGGCAATTGGGAGGCTGACAAGCAAAAGGTAGGCATCGTAGCAGTGGCAAAGCAAAAGAGCGAGCAAACTAGCATAGCAAAGATAGTAGTGATTTCGAGGGTATGATCATCTTGCCTGCACAGTTGTCAGAGTTGACTGGATCCTCGCAAGCAAACTCAACGGGCTCCTCGGTAGCGAACTCGTCTCCCGGCTCTACCCAACAAGAAAAACAAGCAACAAGGGTACAATCAACCACGGGCAAGACCAAGCGATATGATGAAACGACGATATACTATGCGGGATGCGATGCGGGATGCAAAATGCAAGATATGACAGGAAATGCATGAACCTGGCATCAACTTGGAAAACCAAGTGTGCCACTGGATAGAGGGGATGAAATCGCTTGAAAACGATATAAAGATCATTGGAATCGGAGCTACGGTTTGGAAATGGCGAGCGTTTTAAGATATGACACCGGTCTGCGATTTGCAGCAAGTAGGCATCTAAATGCAACGAAATGAACATGCTACAGCCACCAAACATGAAAACAAAATACATGGCAGTGATGTACACAAGATGGTTGACAAAACACTAGCACTGAGCCATAGGCAAATTCATCCATTAAGAGGTTCAAACAAGCATGGCTAAAACGCAAATGCAAAACAGATTTCAGACTTAGTGAAATTAACACTAGTCTGAAATTTCAGATCACGATGCTCTCTTCGGAGCAGCAAAACAACATGATAGAAAACCTGAACATGACAAGTAAGAACATGGCATGGAGCTACTCAACAAGCTTAATAAAACACCCAAAGTGACCTGGGGCCAAAAGGGTTCACAAAATACTCTACCGAGCTCACGAACATAGCTCGAACACAATCAGTTTTCAGACTTAGTGAAAACTGAGACACGCTGAAATATAACTCACGAAGGCATGTCAACGAGCTCGATGCACTCACTACGGTGCAAGTCATGGCAAGGAAAGCATATAACCTGCAAGAAGGCACAAAGTGCTAGCTACACATGGCAAGAACGAAGGCATAGCATGCATGGAACACTAACGGTAGCATCGGCAAAATCGCAAACAAGTTGACGATCTGCCCAGATTAACAACGAAGCAAAAGTTGAGCTCGATTGAGTCAACCTAGAGCACTCCACATATGCAAACAAAGACATGGATGGATAGAGCATAACATAATTATCAAAACTCCCTTACTGATCATCCTCAAAAGAGGCACGGATCACTAGGAAACAAGCTGGACATATAGCATCACGAACTAAAATATCCCAGACTTAGTGAAAATCACTAAGTCTCTGAAATCAGCAATCTCAGGTACCTCTCTTCGCAAGCTTGCACAAGACAACACACACATCCTAAAAATGCATGGGTGGCACCTCTGGAAAGAAGACAAAATGCTTAACAATTCATCCCAAAGGGGCACAGGCATATCATGCACGAATTAAACATGGCAAAAATGACAAAAGTGCATGATGAACTAACGGATCTGCAATTTAACTCACGAAGCCTCCTTCTAACAGCATTTTGGGCATCAAGATGACCTCAAATGCAAATGATGCAATGGAATGAAATGATGTACATGTCGAGGCGAAGATTTGATATATCATATGCCCAAAACGGAGCTACGGTTGCAAAGTTACGGGACCTCGAACAGAGCAACTTGGATCAAAATTTCCGGGACTTAGTGAAAATATACCTCCGCGAAAGTCAACGCGGGACGGAGGGATCCGGGACAGAGCGGTGCAGATCTGGGGGTGGCGTTTGGTTGGACGCGCGGGTGGATCTGATCCCGATCCGGATCGGATCTGCACGTGGATCGAGGTTCGTCGGGAACCTTCACCGGAGAAGAGCAACGAGGCCGGCGGGGAGGAGCGGTCGCCGGGCCGGCGACGGGCGACGAGCGGCGGCGTGGAGCGGCGCGGCAGGGCGGCCGGACCGCGTCGAGGTGGCGGCGGCGCGGCGAGCTCCGGCGCCGGCGTCGGGGAAGAGGAGGTCGGGCGCGGGCGGCCGAACGAGGGAGCCGGGCGGCGCCGGTTCTGGCCCGTGGGGGCGAGGGGCGGGCCTCCCGCGGGCCGGCGGGCTTCGGCGGCGCGGCGAAGTGGTCCGTGCCACGTGGCGCGACCCGGCTGGCTGAGGCGGGCGGCGGCGGACGTTGTCCGGCCGGGGCGGACACGTCCGTCGGCGCGGTGGAGGACGAGGATCTGTTTTTTTTTAAAACTAGGGTTTCGGACGGGGGAAGAAGAGATCCGAATGGAGGGGGTATTAATAGGCATAAGTGGAGCTAGGAGAGTCCAAATGAGGTGCGGTTTTCGCCCACACGATCGTGATCGAACGCTCTAGGACATGGAGCAGAGTTTGGTGGGTTTTGGGCCAAATTTGGGGGGTGTTGGGCTGCAACACACACGAGGCCTTTCCGGTCCCTCGGTTAACCGTTGGAGTATCAAACGAAGTCCAGATGACCCGAAACTTGACAGGTGGTCTACCGATAGTAAACCAAGGCCGCTTGGCAAGTCTTGGTCCAATCCGGAAATGTTTAAACCCCACACACGAAAGAAGACTAGAAATGACCACCGAAGGAGAACGAAGCGCCGGAATGCAAAACGGACAACGGGGAAAAAGCTCGAATGCATGAGATGAACATGTATGCAAATGCAATGCACGAGAAGACATGGTAAGAGATGCATGAAAACGAAAACAACACACGGAGACAAAGACCCGAACCCGAGAAATAAATATAACTTGACACCGGAAACGGCAAGAGTTGGAGTACAAATAGGGAAATTATATCTGGGGCGTTACAAGTTGTTTCGGGACGGCGAGGAGGACCGGTGGTCAGGAGTTGTTTCGGTTCGGCCAGTGGTGGCTGGCGGCTCAGGGGGTGCAGGTTGAAGATGAGCCGCAGGCCCTCCCTAAACTACATGTCAAGTGCCTCTCTGCTACCATGCGTTCAGTTTCGACATTAACATTCAGATTCCACAGTAAATTTCAGTTTCGACAGTTAAGTTCAGAGTCAATAGTTTTTACCTCATCTGTTGTAGTCAGGTGGTGTTTGCTGATGTAAATTTTACATTTATTTTACATCATCTATTGGAGATGCTATTAGAATCCCACTTGAGATTGACGAGGTCTATCTTGTGCTTCTTCAGCCTTGACGTCCTATTCACCTCTTGGACTCCAAGTCAGGTCCAAATTAATGTTCAAACTTGAGTTCTAAATTAGTTGTGGGGCACATATCGAGGAATCAATGAATAGTATCTCTGTCTAATATCTGGTTCACCTAGGGTATGCCTATGTTGTTCATCTTGGGTGGGAAACAAATAGTAAAGCAATCATCATCTGTCTTTTTATTAAATTAAAGCAATCATCAGCCTACTATCATTATTTTTTGATCCATCCACTGGTTGTTACCGTCACTCTAAATTTTTGCATGCTCTCCTTACATAATCTGACCATATTTTTTTCATATGCATGTCAGATATTGTACATAGTCATGCTGAACATGTAGAGAAAAAGAGAAGAGTTTTGCGCGGCAATACAATGTCATGCAGACATCGCTCCATGGTGGGTTCAATGGCAAGCCCTCCCCACCCCTCTCCAAATTGCAATCCAGAGGAAGATATATGTTCTGAGGCGGATTCGGATGCCGCTGACCACTCCTATTTACCCCAAGGTGTTTGCTCTACCTTGGCATGATGATGTTAGTCATATCATGCATATGTTACCTTGCAGTGCCTACTTTTGACATCATATATGTCATCTCCTTAGTTTAGACATGTTCAGTAATGCCACCTGTTTAGTTTCTATATCATATATGGGAATTATGCAGTCTCATGTCTTTTAGCCAGCCATAATATATGTGAAATGTGCAATGCTATCCTGTTTAACCAGGCATCATATATTTGAATGATATCTTTCCCATCCTTTTCTTAATTACATTTCCATTTGTCGACAATGTTTGTACATTAAACTACTCTTCCTGTGAATCAGCCATTTGGGTGGGAGATTGAAAAATCTGGAGTGAAAACAAGGCCTTCAGAGCAGACAGTGCTACCAGTCGAAGTAGATCTCTTGTTGGGTCCTGATAGCTCCTCAGAGATGGATTCAGAGACAGATGACCAGTCCTATTCCCCCATCGAGGTGTATGCTCTAACTTGGCACGGTTATACTGCTCATATCATTCATATGGTGTCTTGCATTGCATAGTTTAGACATCATATACACAATAGTCAACACCATGTTCTTAGTTCAGACTTCATATCGAATGTCGTCTATTTAGCATGTAAATCACAGATGTGAATTAAATGACGCGATCCTGATTACTCAGATAACATGTAGGTGAATTATGTCATGCGATCCTGTTTAGTTATTCATCATATCTTTGAATTATGTTATGATATGCTATCCAGTTTAGATAGACATCATATATGTGAAATTATATCATGCTATCTGTTTTAGTTAAACAATATACATGTCAACTATTTCATGCTCTCTTTTTTCCACACTATCTATTGCATCTGTCTCTCATACAATGTCTGTACATTCAACTATGTTTCCTGTTTATCAGCCATTTGAATTGGAGCGGGTGATGCATGTATCTAGTGGACTAAAAACACGGTCTTCAAATAATACAGTGCTACCTCTTGGTGGAGATAGCACCCTGGTTGTACATGCACGAGAACCGGCCCTACCACACATAACCCAAACTCTCGCAGATTGTACCCCTAGTGCGATGGGCAGAGAACCAGCTTCACCCAATCTAACCCCAGCAGATAGTAACCCAGTTCCTGTTGACACAACACCATCTCCACCACAGAGCTCTCAAACAAGAGCAGTTAGTAAGGCAGCTCCAGTGCCTAAAGGGCCAGTACTACCACGGCGAACCCCAACTCCACCAGTTAGTACGCCTATTCCTGTGGAGGAAGAACAACCAGCTAGTCGTAGTTTAGCATCTATCGCATTTGATGTTGTTAAATCGTATGCGTGTATCTTCCCACACTACTAGGAAAACCCTTACCAGTAGCGCAGCTTTTTTGGCTATTAGTAGTGCGGGCAGGTGCGCTAATGCTACAGTGCTACAACTATTTTTTAGTAGTAGCGCTTGTTGTTGAACCAGCGCTACTGCTATCTATATCAAGTAGTAGCGCGCCTCTGTCCATCGCTACTGCTAATACTAGTAGTGTGCCTCTACAACCAATGCTACTACTCCAATATCCCACGCTACTGCTAGTATTTTCTTTTTTTATGTTGCTATATTCGTATTTTTACAGGTTTTATACTATTGCAACATACACATACAATGAAACTATATGAAAAAGGAATGTCTCATCATCATCATCGAAGTGGTACAACGTAGTCTCATCATATCAACATAGTCTCAACACAAATGATGTCGATCTCATCATCATCTCGAAATAGCGATACAAGTTAATGATCACATGTCTCTTACATTGTCACTGTAGACACATGTTTCATAATTTACCTAAACTATGACATACGAGATAAGAGCGATCACAATGATCAAAAGCGGTATTATGTAGTAGTTTTTGCAGCAGCGCTGGTTCTGAATCCCTTGTTGTGCTATGAATCTCAAGTAACTAGCTTTGGCTTCTGCTCTGCTATCAAACCCTTTCCGGCTTCCGCCGGAGAAGCCAGAGACTTGGGCCTGACAGTCTGGCCACTCATCATACACACCTAGAACATGCCCTACATACACGGCATACCACTTCCTCGCCATCATTGATCTATATACCTGCCAGACATGCACACACACACACATGTATATATCATGAAGCGACTTCGACAGGTCCAAATATAGAGCGCGGGAGTAATGCGGGTAAAGAACGATGAGAACGGCACGACACTCCCCGCTGCGCAAAATACACGATCAAGTTAGCCTCCATGCGTGCAAAGTAACTATTGAAATGCACGTATGTTTTATAGTGCTATCCACGGATGACTTACCTGGGATGATAAGGTAGGAGAATCGTTTCTTTGTCCTTATTGCTGAACAAGAATTCTTCGATGTACTGGCTTGCATATTGACGGTTGGCGTCATTGATTGACAAGAAGCCCTCATGCATGTAGTATGGGTCCGCGACCGCAAGACCGGCGACTTGCTCTCTCCTGACGATGTAGTTCATGTGCAGCGCATACAGGCGGACGAACGTAAAATCGAGTGCCCTCATTTGAAACATCTGGAAAATGTAATCAAACCTCAAGAAGAAGAGGTCTGTGGGGCATGTGTGTACATACATCTTGCAACTGCTCGGCACATGAACCATATAAAGTGGGTATCCTGGATCATCTGAGGCGAGGAAGCTTCTCTCTGTCGAAAGCACATGGTCATGGAGTCTCCTGAGATCCCCTGCTATGGCAGCTAGTGCATTCGCCGGTACCATTGGCTCTCCCGCGACATGGATTAATGGCGCATGTTTCATCAGTACACGGTCAACCTTGGTCGAAGGCGGCTGGCTGCTAGAACCAACATTGCCAGCTTTATTGGATTTTCTCGCCGCCGGTCTCTTCCTCTACTTCTTCTTGGTGGGCTCAGGTGCTGATCGGTCTGTCAGACCCTTCCTGAGAACCACCCCTAGTGTTGTTAGGCTTAGCATTGGATGACTCTGGCTAATGAGTTGAGCTTGGGTGGAGCCGGCATCTGGAGGCGTGTCTTGCGAGGATTGCATGAACAAAGACTTCTTGCACTCCTGAGGACGTTCCGGCTCTGGTACATGCATCTCATATTCATATGGTTGACTCATTGTTACTTCATTGACAAAGGCAGTATTGAAATATTGGTTACGGTCATCGGCCTCCTCCATGTCATGATCCATATCCCCTTCCATGGGGCAGATGGCATCATCTCCCGGAACGGTTGGCCCTCTTCATCATGTCTCTTTATCTCAGCAAGCAGCACAGATGATGGTTTTACTTGTGTAGGTGGTGTTGTGGTCATACCTTCCCAAGGTCCCGTTGGTGTGCTCCCGGCCACCTCGACACGAAGAAGATTTTTCGGCCATAGGATGGGCCAATTTTTGCATTTGCTAAGCTGCGTGGGGGTCTCATCATCCTCTCCGTCGGTTTGTATCGGACGAGGGAAACCCTCGTAGCGCGCTTTCACACTCGCCACGGAGACCCTTAAGGTGTTATTAGGCATCTGCCGGCGGTGAAACAATCGATCCTTAGGCCTGACTATAGTACCCTTCACCACATCCACCAACCCACACTTCATGTGGTAAAGGAGGGTGCACGGAGTGGAGTCGGTCTACGAAGACATATACGTGCGGCGTCAGAGATCCAAAAAGAACGGCAACTGAAGATTAATTAATTAGTTCAGTTGATGAAGGTGCGACGCTTATTTACCGTGAGGGCGTCGAGCTCAACCAACGTCGACGGCCCGACATTCAAGCCAGAGATGGAGCTAGGGCTGCTGTGAGAGCTGGGTGCAGGAGCAGGTGCTAGAGGAGGTGTGGGTGCGGTTGCCATACTAGGTACGGGTATGGGTGTAGTGTTCATTGAGTTTCTCCCAGTGAAGCTGGGCATGGGAAAATCACTTGGTGACGCGTTTGGATTTTGTTACACCCATGTGACCACTGTTGGAATCAAGCTTGTAAAGGCAGCCATCATATCATCTCTACAGGCAGCGATTATCTTAGCTTTGGTGTCAGCTTTTGCTTTCTCCATCGCCCGCGCCACCTTCTCGTCGATAGTCACTTGACTAAACTTCATTCTCTGTCTTTTGGCCTCGGGTCCTTGTTATAATAGTACTTCCATGTGGCGCCATCCCCGGCGCTGTGCACACGTCCATATTGCGGCCGCTGGCTGGGCGGGCATCCCATCATTATGTTCATGGCCCGGTTGAAAGGAGTGTCCTACTTGTACTTCGCCGAAGACTGAGTTGACTGAGTCGACGAGTCACTTTTGGCCGCAAGCTTGTGTTGCTCTCTCTGCAAAATGGATCGTGAATCATTTATGAAAGCGACTAGAATGTAGTAGACTTCATTGATTAGAAGCTAATATGTAAGGTGGTAAAAGGATAATTACCAGTATTCTCATGAATTTCCTAGTCGGCCCGTCGGTGAAGTAAATCTTTTTTGGGGTCCCAAGAGAATCGGGCCCTAATGAAGTCGTGCTCCTGCTGGTCGGTGAACTCAGCCAATGGGTTTGGGATCCCCTGACCTTCACCTTATGCGTCCTCCTTAGCCCACACGGGCCTCTTTCCCGTGTAACCACGACTTCCAAGGCGGTGGTTCCCCATGTTCTTTGCCTGCAGCTGCTTGCCTCTCTCCGACCCGGCCTTGGCAGCTTCTTCATTGCAACTCTCCTTGAACTTTTCAAAGTCCTCTATCGTAATTTTTGGATTGTCTGCAACAATCTCGGCATAGGTTTCATGCTCTACTTCAATCGCCATTTTCACCCTAGTTTTCCAAGTGCTCAATGCATTGCTGAACTTCCCTAGGGCTTTGTTGTTGATTTTTTTTCATGGCACCATCATCCCATGGGTCAACATCGTCATCCCGACCAAGGAACTAGAATCTTGCGTGCAACCTAGTTAGGAGCAGCTTCTTCAAATTTTCATTCTTCCTTATTTTCGTGGTGTTGATGTTAGCTATATCCCGTAGGATGCATGCTAGTTGGTTGCCGTAACACACTGCCACTTCCCGCGGCTCTATTGGCTCGAACTCGCCAGGGTGCACCGCCATGACCACCAGTCTTTCGGTGTCGAGCTCATTTGGGTGTCGTGTCCTCTTTTCCTTCTTTCCCTCACTGGCTTGGGAGGTCCCACCTTCCATGTTGTAGTTAGGAACATCATCAGTGCCAGTCTCAGTGCTGGTGTCGTTCGTGGCATCAGTATCGGCGCCGGCGCCACCACCGTTGTCATCCGTCATGACAAGGGGGTCCTGACACCCATCTTGCTGTCTCTCCTGATCCGCCAGAAAGTCTAGGTGGCGTGTGCTTCAACTAATTGGGACTAAGAACCTCCGGCCTCATCGGTGTCGGTCATGTTTCCTAGGGTTCAATGTCGTAGTCGTTTAATTATTGAGCTTTATATAATAAAGTGAATAATGAAAAAAATTGAGCTTTGTTTTGCCGGAAATGTCATTTCATTCCCGTCGTGAAAAATCTCGAGCACTCGGTAGGTCCAACTTTCTAGCACAAGTCATGCCGAAATTCATGGAAATTTTCGGCATGACCTTTGCTAGAAAGTGCACATATAGAACGCCTGAAATTTGCCAGAATGGAAATGAATCAACATTTCTGGCAAAACTTAGGTCACTCGCAATCGATTTCCCTGCAAATGACAATAAGCACTATGTGCTGAAGTAGCATTTCACTAACCATCACGGAGATGCAGCCCAAAGTGAAGCTTACTGCCCAAAGTTAAAAATCTTCTTTTTTAACTTGAAAAGTGAAGCTTACTGCCCAAAGTGAAACTTCACTGGGTAATTTTCATTTTCTATAGAACCGCAAAAGTGAAGCTACTGCCCATAGCATATAACAAAAAACATATCAATGAATGAAGCATTGCCGCCAATACAACAACTACTTGTGGCTAATACAAAAAACAAAAATGCAAAATTGATCACCGCCTATTTTCACTAAGAATACTCTCGGCCAACTACTTGCTGCCAATACAACTACTTGTGGCTTAATACAAAAAACAATCTTCAGTTTCCACTAATCTTTAGTGGCAGAAAAATGCAAAATTGATCACCGCATATTTTCAGATCCAAGTTTCCAAAGTTTCAGTTTCTGATATATAAATGAGGCTAAAAATACTCAGCAAATTCTTTTCTAAATTTTTACTCCAAGTGACAGTAACTTCAAGTGAGTAACTACAGTAACTTCAAGTAGGTAACTCCATTTTCTGAATTTTTTGAGCATTGTTTTTTGCAATGATGCTAGCTAGCTAGAGTGGCATCTACTGCCTTAGTAATCAAGAATGAGCGTTGTTTTTTGCAAGCGAAAGAAAGAAACAGAGCATGTATGCATGAGTGAGCAGTTTGCATAGAGATAGAGGAGAGGAAGGGGGTGGCACACCGCGTGTCAAGGTCAGGCTCGCCGGGGCTGAGGGGGTGGCGTCGGGGTTGAGGACGTCGGCGTCATGGTCGGCGTCGCCGGGGCTAAGGGTGTCCTTCTCCTCCTCGATGACCACTATCGATCTGTAGAGACAAAATTTGGTCAGAGAGAGAGAGAGGGGGAGAGAGAGACCTGCCAGTGGAGAGGATGGCGCCGGTGGTGGGGACTACATGGGGGAGCGGCGAAACGGGGGAGGTTTCGGGGGCGCCACACAGGGAGGGGCGGGGCGAGCGGCCGGTGGCACGGGGGGGGGGGGGCACGGGGGAGGGGTCAGGAGTGGCGTGCGTCGACGGCGGTGGGGGCGGGTGCGGGTGTCGGCGGTGGTGCGCGTCACAGAGAAGGGGATTAGATCGAGCAAGAGTGAGAGAGAGGAAAGAGATGTGTGGCTATCTAGGAAACTTAGCTATAGCTAACTTAGCTAGAGCCCGGGGCAGCAAAACACGCTACTGCTTACCTTCTCTTTTTTTATCTTTCTTTTTCCTTTTCTTTCGTTTGCACTTTTATTTTTATTTTTCTTCTTCATATTCCACTAACTTCCTTCCTTTCTTTTTTTATTTTTCTTGCATTTCATTTTCCACAACTTATTAGTTCCCTTTTCTTTTTCTTTTTCTTTTTCTTTCATTTGCACTTTTCTTTTTCTTATCTTTCATTTGCATTTGTACAAAGTTTGTATAGCAGGGGTATATATAGCTCTAGCTAGCTAGGGGTTTAATTTGGTCTGTCGTTGGAGCAATACCACTGTTACCCTCCAGATAATAATTAGTATAATATATATTACATCATTTGACCGCTATCGGCGGAATACAAAATAGCTAGACACACACAAAATTTGTGGATTAGTTTGTCAGCTTGGGTGACGACGACGCTTCAGACTGATCATCTTCCCCCTTTTGTTCGTTGTCGAATAATTGAGCCCATGGTCGTGACTTTTCCTTCTCCAGGGACTATGATCTTTCTTGGGTAATGTAGTCTTCATTCTTCTTTTGACGTATGTTTCATTGTCATCAGCATCATCTTCCCTCATCGGATCGCCGTACTGGTCGTAGTCTTCCTCGTTGGCGACTCCATCCATTCTGGCGATGCTCCTTTTGCTTCTCCTCACGAGAACACGGTTGGGATTGATCAGATCAGTTATGAAGAAACATTGTGTCACGTGTTTAGCATGTACCCATGGCTCATTTTTGGCGATGGCGTTGACGGTACCGCTATCATAGTCGGGTATACACATGGTAGTAAAATGTCAGTTTTCTCTCTGTACATTATTAGCCCATCTGACACGGAACATCGTCGCGCTATGCAATCCAGAGTAGTTAAGCTCCCATATCTCTTCGACCCTTCCGTAATATCTTTTAATTACATTTCCAGTCATGGCTTACATTGTCACCCTTGAGTTTTGGTCATCACTGTTTATATCTTTCTCCTTTGTGTAGAACGTGTATCCGTTGATAGAGTATGCTTGATAAGTCGCGAGGTTGGTCGAGGGGCCATGTGCTAAGGCGTATATGAGTGTTCTGTTCGGACAACCCTCTTCTGGGGGATTAGCCAGAACTCACTCTTTGAACCATTGCAAGAAACTGGAGTTGTGCTCTCTAATAACTTCAGCGTCCGTCCTGTGCACCCCACGGTCACGATACTTCTTTGTGATGGTCTCTTTGTGAAGTGTCACGAATTCTTCTAGCACATCTAGGTGTTGTAGCACTACTAAGTTTTCCCTGTCAAGGGTGTTTTGTCGGCCCGAGCGTAACAAATTCACATCCCTATGACGGTTGGTGTGACCTTCGCCTTCGAGCCTTCCATAGTGCTTGTTGATGGGCAAACCAACAACAGGGTCTCCGGTGCCTATTAGATAACTCTCACAGAAAGAGATGCACTCTTTTGTTAGATATCCCTGGGCTATGCTTCCATCTGGACAGGACATGTTACAAACAAATCCTTTGATGATGCCATTCATCCTCTCGAACGGCATCATGCTGTGCAGGAATGTCGGCCCTAGGTTGATGATGTCGTCCACGATGTGGACATATGATGCACCATGACATCAAAGAACGTGGGCGAGAAGTACATCTCTAGCTCATTCAGTATGACAATGATCTCTTCCTGTATCCTATGGTGTTTCTTCACACTGATCGACTTTCGAGAGATAGCATCAAAAAAGTGGCATAGGTCAGTAAGTGCAACCAGGAGTAACTGCCTCATCATCACATGGTAGTCATGAGACTTCATCCCACTGAACCTTTTTTTCTTAGTGTCTAGATATCTGCTTATCTTCCCACAGTATCCGGAACTAACTATGATTCCGGCAAGGCACTTGAACAATTGATCGACCTCCTTCGGATCTAAGGTGAAGCAAGAGGGGGGGGGCAATATTGTTCTTCCTTCTTGTTTACTTTTTTGCCCCTATCTTCCATCTCCGTCTCCGTCTCGGTCTCCTCTGAGGACCTTTTACCGGGCATTTGGAGATCTTTCCTGATATTCAAAAATTCCATGTTTTTCTTGCCTTCGGCCCATCCTTGGTCCTCTCTGGCATGTTCATCAATGTTCCAAGCAAACTCTCAAGGATATTTTTTGTGATATGCATCTGATCAAAGCTATGAGGCGTGTAGAGTATGGGCCAGCATTCCAAGTCCCAGAAAATAGATCTTGTCTTCCATACCTTCAGCAGGGGCTCCGGCGCCTTTTTCTTCGTCTTTCCCGGCAAGGTGCACTCTTCCCAGTTCTTCAATAACTTATATATTTCTGCACCACTATGCTTACGTGGAGGACCTCAATGCTCAGCCTTATCATTGAATAGATCTCCACGCTTTCTCCATGTGTCGTCCTTCTCGAACCATCTTCGATGCCCCATGTCAATGATTTTCGAAGACCCGCCATCTTTCGATAGCTGCAGAGAAGTTGTATCATCCATGCACCTCGTGCATCCGCAATATCTGTGGCACACCTGGCCGGAGAGATAGCCATAACCGAGATAGTCCTGCACCATCGTGATCAGTGCGGCTCTCATGTAGAAATACTCTCTTTTCCTTGCATCCCATGTCTTGGCTGGCGTTGTCCATAAGGTATGTAGCTCCTCTTTCAGTAACCCGAGATACAAATTTATATCATTTCCCGGTTGTCTCGGCCCTTGAATAAGCATAGACATGTGTATGTATTTTTCCTTCATGCACAACCAGGGGGAGGTTGTACATCCATACAAACACGGGCCATGTGCTATGATTGGTGTTCTGGTTACCAAATGGATTCATGCCATCACTACTAGTGCCAAGAATGATGTTCCTTGGATCATTTGCGAGAAAATCAAATTCAGCATTTAATGCTCTCCACTGGCTAGCATCTGCGAGGTGTCTCAGCTTTGGCTCATCTCCTTCATCTGGCTTCACCCCATCCGCGTGCCAGCGCATAAGCTTTGCTTCCTTGGGATCTACGAAATACCGCTATAGACGCGGAGTGATTGTAAAGTACCATACAACTTTCGGTGGAGCTTTCTTTCCGGCCTTCTTATATCATGAAGCATTGCACTTTGGACAGATGGTTTTTTCCGCGTGCTCGTTTCGATATATGATGCAATCATTGATGCATGTGTGATATCTAATGTGTGGCAGATCAAGAGGGCACACAATTTTCTTTGCCTCCTCGACATTAGTAGGACACATGCTTCCCGCAGGAAGAACCTTCTTTGGATACTTCAGAAGCTCATCCAAGCTTCTATCTGTCCATTTGTTTTTTTCCTTCGTCTTTAGAAGTTCTAGTGTGAAACTCAAGTGGGTCACCTCGGGATTGCAACCATCATACAAAGGAGTCATTGAGTCTACCTCCAATTGCGCCCGTTTGGCCTCCTCTCTAGAAACAGCTCTGTCGCTAGTCGTCTTCTTGCGAAGTAGGTCTCGAACATGCTGGTCCCGCATGGCTGGACTTAGTAGCGATGAAGACAGCGGCGTGTCCGCGTCTTCTCTGCCTTGAACAGCCTCTTCGCCATCAACATTTCCAAGGCCGTCTTCCTCTTCGGGCACATAATCGGTCATCTCTTCGTCTGGTGGCCCCATGTCGTTATTTCCTGCCCCATCGACATCCTCATCATCATCATCTTCACTTATCCACCGAGTATGGCCATGCAAGAGTAGGTGCGCCTTGAATGTGCCACCCTTAAAGGGGTCGAGCCTAACTATTCCTTCGCATTTTCGACACGGACATAAAACATCCTTCAATCTTTTTTCATACATGTTGTCCACAGCAGATTGCCAGTATCTTTCCACCATCCTTCCATTGACCTTCATGATTACCTACGCGCGGAGCAAATATTATAACCACGTATATATGCATGCATGGATCAAATTCATACAAAAATTCGGCAGGACTTTCCCTAAACATAGGACATATTGAGTTTGCCCGAAATTCGCCGAAACGGAATTGAATTGACATTTCGGCAAAACATAGGAAACTCATGTCACCCACCTTATTTCATCAAATACACAATGTAGGCAACTCAAATTATGCCACACACAATTCAGTATATTCTCATATTGCCCATATATATATAGTTTCGGTCCTTATCCACATAAAAACATTTTTTGCTCACCTATGTGTCGAGAGGGATATATATATAGCTCTAAATAGCTAGCTAGCTCCCTAGGGAGAGAGAGAGCTAGGGAGAGAGTGAGAGGAGAGGGAGAGAGGATAAGAGGGAAGGCATTAATGGAAGGGGGTGGTGGAGGGCAAAGAAGAGGGGGAGGGAGGGTATTAATGGAGGGGGTGGTGGTGGAGGGCAAAGAAAGAGGGGGTGGTGATGGGAGGGCTCTAATGGAGGGGTGTGCTGAAGGGGCAAAGAAGAAGGGGGTGGTGGAAGGGCAAAGAAGAGAAGAAGGGAGGGCTCTAATGGAGGGGTGGTGGAGGGGGGCATTAGAACAAGCAAGGTGCAAGGAAAGGGGGAGAAAGGAAGGGGAGAGGAAGAAGAAAGGTGAGGAAGGAGGGGAAAGGTGGTAGGTGGCTGGCGACCATAGCAGTAGCGCGGGGATCCAAAACACGCTACTGCTATGGCAGCTTGCAAAATATCTACGACTAGTGTTGCACTACCTATAGCGCGGTCTAGAAAAACACGCTACTGCTAAAATGTTATACATAGAAAAAAATAGCAGTAGGGTGTTTATCTAAACAGGCGCTATATATCCAAAACTAACAGTAGCGCCGGTTGGACGACCAGCGCTGCTACTATTTATTGACCAAGGGGTGTGGTGTGTTACACTTAGTAGTAGCATGGGGCTAGGTAACAAGCGCTGCTACTAACACATACCAGTAGCGCACTTTCTACCCATCGCTACTACTAACTACTAGTAGCGTGGGGTCATAAACAAACGCTACTAGTAAAATTCTATCTATAAGCATTTTCCTAGTAGTGCCATCTTGGAAATATTATACTGGAGTTTAAGGAAAATGCCAGTTGCAGGTGTTTGTCCAGGAGTTATGTGTACTTAATGTTATTCATGGCAATTACTTTGCTTTGTCCCATACATCCTACCTCCATGATGGTTATAATACAACAAATTTTCCCAATTTTCTCTATAGAGAAGGACCGGTTTGGAAACTCAGGATGAGGTAACCTATGCTAATACCTCTCCTATCTTCAAGAATGCTTCGTGGCAGTATCGGAATTACCTGAAGAAAACGTACTTCACCGGCAAAGACACTCATCATATTCCCTTACGTTCTCCTGAGACACATGTACTGGACGACGACTAGGAACACCTTGTTCTGTACTGGTCCCGGGCCTAGAATGTGGTAAGGTCTATGAGCTCATTTTCTATTTTTAAGTACTATATTCTTGCGTCTTACTGTACTCTGTTCATGTAGAACAAGTGCCTAAACCTAAAGAACAACCGTTCTAATTTAAGATTCCATTGATATCATAGTTCAAAAAAGCGCTAGGCGTTAATTGTGCATTTTGCCACCGCCTTGCGCTTTATTGACCAAAGCGCATGCTTATGCGTAGTTATGCACAAATTGAGCGTAGTTACGCGCAATGCGTTTTGCCAATGCCTAGAGCCTAGGCGCGCTTAAGCGCTTGCTTAGGCGCGCCTTTTTTAACTATGATTGCTATCGTGCATACTGCTTTGCTCTTGTATCACTGTATTTACTCATACGAACTTATTTTTAAATTGAAGGATCCAATCAAAACTCCAATGGCACAACAGGTATGTTCACGCATGTTTCTTTAACAGGTTTGCTCTTATCAATAGCTCTGTTGATTTCAATTTCAATTGTGTATACAGTTGACTTCTCATATCATGCACATTACTAGCATCACAACAGACCCAATAGTGTTGTTGTACATGTAGACCCGTGGTACCCATCTGAAATCTTGTTGTGCCGTGTAGTTTCCCACGCTTTGTATTCTTTCACTACTTCTTTGTCTTGAACTGATATGATTTGAACCGTGTCTCTATTTTGATTTGGCAAGACAATGCAGTGACCATAGGACATAGATATATGTTTGTTTGATGCTTTTATTATGTACTAGTACTTGGCAATAGAAGACTTGGTAGTTTAATCATGTCCACCTTACTAATGAACTGGTTCACCGAAATGAGTTTCATATACTAGTGCATGCTAAACCCGTTATGTGTCTGCTTGTTTCTTCTTTTAAAATGCTGACAGAATATTGGGGAAGAGTTCCTTATTAAGCAATGGTAAAGGAAGTAATGCAGATAAGGTTCAGGATAGTGACACATCCTTGTTGGTCTCCAACAAAGCTGATAAAACAGCTAAGGAAGACTATCTCGAAGACAGTGAGACAACCCCAAAGTCCTGTCTTGGTTTAGTGTTCGAGTTACTGGCCACTACCGCTTGCACAAGCTATTCAAACTCACTGTTTGAATCACTTCGGTTTCTTGAGTCTCAACTACAAGCTAAAAGACATCGATCAGCTGTGCTGCGACAAGAAGCGGAAGGACTGCGGAAGTCCCTGGAGCATTCAGATGCATACTTTCTGGTGCAACAACAAGTGCTGGAGGATTTTAGCGCCAAACAGGACAAAGCAAATAAACTTGCTAAGCTTATTTCCAGCATGGTGGATACCCAGGACAATGTTTCTTGAGCTCTTCTGAAGCTGTTTCAGTTTTGCTATTGTTTTGCTGCCGCGTTTATTTGCACTGGTGGCCAATTTTGACGGCCAGTGTATGTAATATGCTGCTTTGTTCCCTATATTTGCACTGGTGACGAACTTTGATGCCAGTGGATGTAATATGTGTAATAGCGGTAATAGGCTAGCGTTAATTACTTGCTTATTTATTTCCTTATTGTCTTGTTTAGTTGTTTGCTTGTAGTCACTGTAGTTCTTTTTCTGTGTTTTTCTGGTGGCCACAATAACCTATTTTGGGAAACTAGGCCAAAATAATCATGGCAACACATGAACTGTTGTAACCATGGGCCTCCTGCGGGCCGTACGATCCATGGGCCTTCTGCGGCCGTAGGATCCATTGGCCTTCTATACGGGCCGTAGGATCCATGGGCCTTCTACGGGCCGTACGATCCATGGGCCTTCTATGGGCCGTATGATCCATGGGCCTTTTACGGGCCGTATGATCCATGGGCCTTCTATGGGGCATATCATCATTTCGCCAATCATGGGCCGTACTATTCGTGGACCATAACGGGCCGTTAATAGGTCGTATTTGATAACTCTATGAAAACAACCCAACAAGTTTTTTTTGACATGAAAATGGCCCAACGTACTAACGGGCCACAAACAGGCCGACTGTAACCACGAGCAGAATTTGGCCCACAAGCAGAAAATGACAGTAACAGGCCGTAAGTAACTGAATGCTGGATATGAGCCCAAGAATAAATGGGCCCTGAGAAGGCTGAAAGATAACCTGGGCTGGAAACGGCTGAGGGAGTCCTGGATTAGGGGGTATCCGGACAGCCGGATTATATCCTTTGGCCGGACTGTTGGACTATGAAGATACAAGATTGAAGACTTCGTCCCGTGTCCGGATGGGACTCTCCTTGGCGTGGAAGGCAAGCTTGGCAATACGGATATGTATATCTCCTTCCTTGTAACCGACTCTGTGTAACCCTAGCCCCCTCCGGTGTCTATATAAACCGGAGGGTTTAGTCCGTAGGACCAAGAACAACAATCATACCATAGGCTAGCTTCTAGGGTTTAGCCTCTTCGATCTCGTGGTAGATCAACTCTTGTACTACTCATATTATCAAGAACAATCAAGCAGGACGTAGGGTATTACCTCCATCAAGAGGGCCCGAACTTGGGTAAACATTGTGTCCCCGGCCTCCTGTTACCATCCGCCTTAGACACATAGTTTGGGACCCCCTACCCAAGATCCGCCGGTTCTGACACTGACATTGGTGCTTTCATTGAGAGTTCCTCTGTGTCGTCATTGTTAGGCTTCATGGCTCCTTCGATCATCGATAGTGATGCAGTCGAGGGTGAGACTTTTCTCCCCGGATAGATCTTTGTATTCGGCGGCTTCGCACTGCGGGCCAACTCGCTTGGCCATCTGGAGCAGATCGAGAGTTACGCCCCTGGCCACCAGGTCAGGTTTGGAAGCTTAAACTACACGGCCGACATCCGCGGAGACTTGATCTTCGACGGATTCGAGCCCCTGCTGAGTGCACCGCACGTTCACGATGAGCATGATTTAGCTCTACCGTGGGCAGTGTTTAGGAGACCGCACCGGCAACCACTCCGACCCTCAATTTGGAGCCAATTGCGCCATGCATGGACGGGTGGATAGACCCCTCCACGAAGGCTGCATTCTCAGCGGCGATCGAGCCAAGTATCGACCTTACCCTTCACGAGAGCCGTGATGCCAAACTACCGGATTCTTCCCCGGCCACGGACTCTGAACCGCCTGCGCCCGTGCCTATCGAATCCGACAGGGCGCCGATCATGGAGTTCACCTCCGCGGATATCTTTCAGCACTCGCCCTTTGGCGACATACTGAACTCATTAAGGTCTCTCTCCTTGTCAGGAGAGTCCTGGCCGAACTATGTCCGGCGGGATTGGGATGCGGATGACGAAGAAATTCGCCGCCCACCCACCACCCACTTAGTAGCCATTGTCGATGATTTGACCGACACGCTCGACTTCGACTCCGAAGACATCGATGGTATGGATGACGATGCAGGAGACGAACAGGAACCACTGCCCACAGGGCACTGGACAGCCACCTCATCATATGATATATACATGGTGGACACACCAGAAGAAGGCAATGGCGATGAGACAGCGGAGGATGACCCCTCCAAGAAGCAACCCAAGCGCTGACGACAGCGGCGCCGCTCTAAGTCTTGCCAAAGCAAAAGCGGTTATACCGGCACAGGAGATAATAGCACTCCGGACAGTGCCGAAGATGACGACAATCCCCTCCAGCAAGATTTAGAGCAGGAGGATGTAGAAGCCAGCCCTCTCGAGAGAGCGGTAGATGGAGAGGCGGAGGATGATAATTACATGCCTCCCTCCGAAGACGAGGCAAGCCTCGATGATGACGAATTTGTCGTGCCCGAGGATCCCGTCGAGCAAGAGCGCTTCAAGCGCTGACTTATAGCCACGGCAAATAGCCTTAAGAAAAAGCAACAGCAGCTTCAAGATGATCAAGATCTGCTAGCTGACAAATGGACTGAAGTCCTTGCGGCCGAGGAATATTAACTCGAACGCCCCTCCAAGAGTTACCCAAAGCGCAGGTTGCTACCCCGACTGGAGGACGAAGCATTAAAACCTACATCTCCAGCATATGACGTGGCTGATCGGCCACCTCGTGGCCGCGACAGAGAGGCATTTCAGCCAAAAGCTCAGCCCTCACCCCCACGCCACTCAAATAAAAATGTCAAGGCACGGGGAAACACGCTAGACCTGCGAGACATATTGGAGGACAAAGCAAAACACGCAAGATCGATCTGCGGATCATGAGGGCACGCCACTATGCAAGACGATAACCGTTACGCCGGATACAGTAAAAGTAAATCCGGCTAGGCCGAACACAGCGGACAAGACTCATTTGAGCTGCGTCGCGACATAGCCTAGTACAGAGGCGCCGCACACCCCCTATGCTTCACAGAGGAAGTAATGGATCACCAAATCCCAGAGGGTTTCAAACCCATAAATATCGAATCATACGACGGTACAACAGGTCCTGCGGTATGGATCGAGGACTTCCTCCTGCACATCCACATGGCCCACGGTGACGATCTACACACCATCAAATACCTCCCACTCAAGCTCAAAGGACCAGCTCGGCATTGGCTCAACAGCCTGCCAGCAGAATCCATTGGCTGTTGGGAAGATTTGGAAGTTGCATTCCTCGACAACTTCCAGGGCACTTATGTGCAACCACCAGATGTCGAGGACTTGAGCCACATAATTCAGCAGCCAAAGGAATCGGCCACGCAATTCTGGACATGGTTCCTGACAAAGAAAAATCAAATCGTCGACTTTCCGGATGCAGAGGCCCTAGCAGCTTTTAAGCACAACATCTGCGACGAGTGGCTCGCCCAGCACCTTGACCAGGAAAAGCCGAAATCTATGGCAGACCTCACGACACTCATGACCCGCTTTTGCATGGGAGAGGACAGCTGGCTGGCTCGCATCAATAATATATCAAAGAACCATGGTACTTTGGATACCAAGGATAGCAATGGCAGGTCACGTCGCAACAAACACAAGCGCCGCATCAACAACGACAATACCGAGGATACAACAGTCAATGCCGGATTCAGAGGCTCTAAACCCGGTCAGCGGAAAAAGCCATTCAAAAGAAGCACTCCGGGCCCGTCCAGTTTGGACCGTATACTCAAAAGAGGCTCTAAATACACGGCACCCCCGACAAGCCAGCTAACCGCACCAACATGGAATGTTGGGTGTTCAAGCAGGCCGGCAAGTTAAATGTTGAAAACAAAGATAAGGGGTTACATAGCGATGACAAGGAGGAGCCCCGGCCGCCGAACACCGGAGGACAGAAGAGATTCCCCCCACAAGTGTGGACGGTGAACATGATATATGCAACCCACATCCCCAAGAGGGAGCGGAAGCGTGCGCTAAGGTGCGTTGGAGCCAGTCGCCCCAAAGTTCAACCCATGGTCCTCCTGTCCGATCACCTTCGATCACAGGGACCACCCCACTAGTATTCGTCATGGCGGATTCGGTGCACTGGTCCTAGACCCAATCTTTGACGGATTTCACCTCACTCGAGTCCTTATGGACGGCGGCAGTAGCCTGAACTTGCTTTATCAGGACACAGTGCGCAAAATGGGTATAGACCCCTCAAGGATCAAACCCACAAAAACGACCTTCAAAGGCGTCATACTAGGTGTGGAGGCCCATTGCACAGGCTCAGTCACACTGGAAGTGGTCTTCGGATCCCCGGATAACTTTCGAAGCAAGGAGTTAATATTCGATATAGCCCCATTCCGCAGTGGGTATCACGCACTGCTCGGGAAAATCCGCATTTGCGAGATTCAATGTGGTACCGCATTATGCATACCTCAAGCTCAAGATGCCAGGACCTCGGGGGGTCATCACAGTCAATGGAAACACAGAGCGCTCTCTCCGCATGGAGGAGCACACTGCGGCCCTCATAGCAGAAGCACAAAGCAGCCTCTTCAGGCAGTCCACCAGTTCGGCGATTAAACACCCGGACACCGTCAAGCGCGCCCGAAGTAATCTGCAACAAGATCGCCTGGCACGTCCTGAGCTCGCATAGCAATGCGGCCCCCACCCAGTCCCAGCATAACAGCGAAATCCGCACCACGCATACATAATTACGCATTGAAAATACCATGGTCATAGGTGGGGGGCACGACTACGGCACGCCCCAAAACGCGGCTCAACCGCACTAGGGGCTTCCCGCTTTGTTATTTTTTTCTCTCTGGGAACCCCGTCCGGCAGTACGATTGCCGGACACACGATACAACAACCAAGGAGGCAGAAAGCTACGTCACACCATGGAATTCCCAGGTGGTCTCTGATAACGAGTGAAATACCTGCTTTAAATACCATTCCTCAGCTTGCCCTTGGAGGGGACATGTCAAATAGTCCTACTTTTTGCTTATCGCACTACTTATATCATTCTGCTTCGACGCACCTTCTTGGATAAACAATGCAGAGCACTAGACTATTACCGCATTCTCTATTCTTTTTTATATATGTTCATTCATGACATTCAGCACTCGTACACTCTGGTACGACCAATATGCCAGGGGCTTAAGCGTACCCCATAATATGGCGTGAGAAGTCCGAACACTTTCGACAGTGCGGCACCCCGAACTTATAGCATTATATGCATCAGCTCTGAATCATGTCTTGGGTCAATAGTTGGGTTTGCCCGACTCCCATGTTTTGGTACCTTATGTTCCGCTATATTGGCTAAGGTAGCACTGGGAGAACTACTGCGATTGTGCCCCGGTTCATCTGGGCAAGCACCTCAGTAGAGAAAGCTAAAACTGACTGTCATGATAAGGCGAGAGCTGGTCGCTGTTCGAGAGGTCTCGAGTCCCTAAAGACTTATGCCGCTTAGGGCGAGGAGTCAGCTTTGTCCGGCTTAGGCGTGTATAGCGCCCCGAATTCGGCCTTCTGAATACTAGGGGCTTCGCCAAAATTTAAAATTGTAGACTTCTATGGCTAAGTGAGAGTGATAAAGCATTATAGTCCCATTGCCTTGTTCGTTGCGCTGAGCACCTCCCTCGAAGGACCCAACAATGGGAAAGAGAGTGCTCAAATTTATCCCGAACACCCCAGAACTCGTGGCATGGGGGCAGAAGTCGATGACTGGCCATCTCTCAGATTTGATAAATAGCCGCACAGAAGGTAATATTTTAAATTCAAACAAGCGTTGCATAGCGCACATGAACTAGTTTTCATAATACAGGATCACACGAGCAAGCTCATTCAAAAATTACATCCTTCACACACTCGTCCGCCACAAGACGGGCATCCTTTAGGACACCCTCATAATACATTTCAGGCTGGCGATGCTCCTTGCCCTGCGGTGGCCCCTCCTTCACCAGCTTCTCGGCGTCCATCTTGGCCCAGTGCACCTTCGCATGGGAAAAAGCCCGGCGTGCACCTTCGATGCAGACAGACCGCTTTATGACTTCCAGCCATGGGCAGGCATCCACAAGCCGCCTCACCAGGCCGAAGTAGTTGTTGGGAAGGGAGTCGCCAGGACACATACGGACTATAAGGCCCCTCATGGCCTGTTCGGCCGCCTTGTGCAGCTCGACCAGTTGCTTCAGCTGGTCGCTCACATGCATCGGGTGTTCGGTCCCAGTATACTGAGACCAGAACAACTTCTCCGTCAAGCCTCCCTCCTCGGCCTGGTAGTACTTTGCAGCATCTGACACGCTGCAGGGAAAATCTGCGAATGCTCCTAGAGAGCTCTGGACTTGGGTAAGTAACAAGTAATTTACTTTCACATGCTTGCTTTACATAATGAATTCCTTACCGCCGTTATCTTCCTCACCGCCTCAATTTCCTGGAGGGCCTTTTGGGCTTCAGCCTTGGCACGCTTTGTGCTCTTGAGGGCCGCGGCAAGATCGGACTCTCGTGTCTTCGAGTCAAGCGCCAAAGTCTTGTGCTTCTTCACGAGAGCCTGAAGCTCTTGCTGCACCTCACCCACCCGTGCCTCATGTTTCTCCCGCTCGGTGCGCTCCTTGGCCGCTTTGTTTTCAGCCTCGGACAGCACTTGCTTCAAGGTCGCCACTTCGGTCGTGGCCCCTGGCACGTCCATGATGATCCTATCATTTTGCAACCACATCTTTTTCTTGGAGCTGCCTCTTGGTAAGGCCGAGCTCTTTCTTGGACCGCCCGAGGTTCTGCTTTAGTGTGGCGACCTCCGCAGTTAGTGCGACAGAGGTCAGCAGCGAAGCCTGCATACGTATACATACATACTTATAATAGACTTCTGCAGATATTATTTGATCCTCTATTCGGCTTTTCATTGTGAACACCAAACAGAGCATCAGGGGCTACTGTCTATGCGGTAATATTTTCCTATATTTTAAATACTTACCTCAAAACATGTTAGAAGGCAGGCACGGGCTTCAGTCAGTCCGCTCTTGGCAGACTGTGCGGTCCTCTTCGTCGATGGAAGCGCCGCGAAGCGCTCCCAGCAGGTTGTCCGGTGCCTCTGGATGGACAGAGGTCACCGGCACGGGTGGCTTGCCCCTCTTGGAAGGGGGCCGCCTGCCGGAGTCCGGAACTACTAGAGGTTCCGGCACGGTGTTCGGCTGAGGGCCGAACTTGGAGCCCTTGGGAGTCTTGCTCCCTTTGCGCCTGGAGTCCGGAAGGTCGCCTTGAGGTGCCTCCAGGACTATCTCCCCCCGGCTCGGTGCCCCTTGAGACAATACCTCGACATTGTCCGTAGGGCGAGGAGAGGAGGCGGTTGGAAGTGACTCACTATTCATATCCGACGAGTCCAAGGAACCGCCCGACGAGGATACGTCGATACGGGCTCGGGGCGGACTACATGATCATATCCGGCGTTAGGAAAAGCAGTGCAATAAAGGTATGCTATGAGTTACTCTGTTATCCGAATACTTACGACTTCGCCTGGGGCTTGGCCCTGAGTAACCACTCGTCTTCGTTGTCGGCGGCGGTGGTGGAACAGTCCGGAAGGAGAGTCCTTCTCTTCTTGGACCCTTCGGCCTCCCCGGTTGGGGCGGCCTTCCTTTTCTTGTCTCCCCCGGCTGGAGGGGGAGAATCTTCATCTTCCTCCTCCTCATTTTCACGAGAGGAGTGCATCTCGGAGTTATCGGAGGATGAGTCCGATACCACCTGGCGCCGGGAACTCTTTCGGGTTCCCGTGGCATTCTTCTTGATCTTCTTCTCCGGCACCTCATAAGGAGCCGGGGTCCGCATCTCCGTCAGGAGAGCGTCTGCAGGGTCTTAGGGCAGAGGGGTCGGGCAGTCAATCTACTCCGATGTCTCCACCCAGTCCTGTCAAAGGCATGGGAGCTCAGATCCCGCACATGGTTAAACTATGGAAAATAAATACCCTATGAGATGTACAGAACTTACCGGATTCGCAGGGCGCGTCGCGCTTAGCCCGCGGTCCTCGGTAAGGGGAGGGGCACCTCGGCGCCCTTTAACAGCACCTTCCAGACGTCCTTATGCGTCATGTCGAAGAACTTGCATAGAGTCTGGTGCTGGGCCAGGTCGAACTCCCATAAGTTGAAAGCCCGTTGTTGACACGGGAGGATCCGGCGGAAGAGCATGACCTGGACTATGTTGACAAGCTTGAGTTTCTTGCCTATCATGTTCCGGATACACTTCTGGAGTCCGTCCAGCTCCACCGAAGAGCCCAGGACAGGCGCTTCTCCTTCCAGGAAGTAAGTCGAGTGGGGATTCCGGATCGAAACTCGGGGGCCGCCACCCAGTTGGTGTCGCGCGGCTCAGTGATGTAGAACCACCCCGATTGCCACCCCTTTATGGTCTCCACGTAGGAGCCCTCGAGCCATGTAACGTTGGGCATTTTTCCCACCATGGCTCCGCCGCATTCCGCTTGTTGGCCACCTACTACCTTCGGTTTGACATTGAAGGTCTTCAGCCATAGGTCGAAGTGGGGCCGGATGCAGAGGAAAGCCTCGCACACGAGATGAACGCCGAGATGTTGACGATGAAATTCGGGGCCAGATCATGGAAGTCCAGCCCATAATAAAACATAAGGCCGCTGACGAATGGATGGAGGGGAAACCCCAGTCCGCGGATGAAGTGGGTGAGGAAAACCACCCTTTCATAAGGTTCCGGCGTAGGGACGATCTGCCCCGCGGCTAGCAGCCGGTGTGCGATATCCGCGGCTAAGTATCTGGCCCCGCGTAGCTTTTTGATGTATCCCTCCGTGATGGAGGAGACCATCCACTTGACTCCCGCTCCGGACATGTTTGGAGAGAGTTGAGGAGAAGGATGTGGACTTGGGCGCTGGAGCTCAAGTGCGCGAGAATGGATGAGCAAGGAGGAAGAAGGCGTGGGAAGAAAAAGGTGAACCCTTATCCCTTTATAAGCGGACGAAAACTACGTGCCCCCACCAGCCTGGTAAAACTCGCTTATCCCCCAAGCGCCATAATTGATGGCGCAGTTGGGTTACCCACGTCCGTATTGATGGGAATCCTGTAATAAGGGGACACGATCTCTGCTTCGACAAGACGTGCCAAGGATACCGCCTCGCGAAACATGATGAGTTTGGTTGTGAAAGACGATTCGAATGGTGACCTGGCTGTGGTGTGATGTCACACTGCAAAATGCGTCGGTACACTACTAGGAAAAGGCCTACTAATGGCGCACCTAATTTGGCCATTAATGGCGCATTAGTGGTGCGCCATTAGTAGCACGCCATTAGTATATTTTACTAATGGTGCACCACTGGTGCGCCATTAGTATCTGGTATACTAATGGCGCACCTCAGATGCGCCATTAGTATATACAATAGTGCGCCATTAGTATGCCTCCCAGGGGCCATGTATACCCAGGTGCTTTGGCATACTAATGGCGCACGACAACAGGATGCGCCATTAGTAACTTCGGCATACTAATGGCGCACTGTTTAATGATGCACCATTAGTATCCTTTGGCATACTAATGGTGCACTATGATGTGATGCGCCATTAGTATGAATATTAGGTTTTTTTTTTTTTAATTTTCTGTTTTTTGCACAGGTTACAAAATGTATAATTGGACAAAATATAGACAGCACACATCAACAACAGATTCATCGAATACAATAGAAGATTAGTCTCTGAATACAATTCATCATTTTAGTCTCCGAATACAATTCATCATATTAGTCTCCGAATTGAAAAGACCGAACAAAGATAGAACATTATATTACAAGTCTCGAGACCGCGAGTTTGTCTTCACATTACAAGTCGATATCGATCATCTAAACTACCATCACATAGAAGAGAGCTGCGGTCATCACGATGAGCATCATCACGATGAAACTCGTCTTCATCCGGTTCCTCCAACGCTCCCTCCCCTCTCCCGCTAGATAGCGGGCGTATCTAGATTCGGCCTCGGCCCTAGTGGCGTACCCTTTGTAACTGTTACCGCTGAATCGGTGAACCTGTCTCCGACACTCCTCCCAGTCGTCGTAGACTCCGGGAACCTTACCCTTGTACACGACATACCACGGCATCGCTATGCAGTAGCCAAACGAAACGTTAGTACCAATTCACAGACAATACATAAGCAATATATAAGTATGCAACAGAACGATCGGAAGAGAAAAGCAAGACATTAATAGCATCGATTACATCTAAGTTGAACGACTCTCGAAACCAAAGAGACATACTACAAGTTCATTAAAGTTTAATTACAACATGAGCCAATCGATGTTTCAGAACTAGACACAGCATCACTGCTTTCGACTCGACTCAAGGGACCGGAGCGTGGATGAAGCCGCCGTCTATCGTGGGAGTCATGAAACAACGGGCGTTGTCAGCCTGCATTTGTAGGATTGTGTCGATGTCACTGTTGGACGGTTGATTTCTGAGGTAGAACTGCCCCGAGGTACGAAGGACATCTTGATGGATGATTTCCGCAAACTCCGACTGGATGCGAAAGAATTCTTGTCTGATGTCCGCGTCCTGGATTGCCGACACGCTCGCGGCCCAATCTTTGAGTCTACTCGGTAGCAGAAGTTGATGATGGTCCCGTACGATCGCCCGCATGTGATGGATGGCGTAGTAGGCACCCTTCTGACCGCCAGGCGGCTGCTTGACGCAGCAGAACGTCGTATTGTGGGAGAACACGTGCTTGCCGTACTTACGAATAGGCCTGGTGAAGGTGCCTCCAGATTTGACGTAGCCGGGGAGAACATCATCAAGAACCTTCTTGACATTTGTGTAGTCTACGTTCGACTGACGGTCCGGGTCGAAATACGTGGCCATGGAATATTTGGGGCTTAGGAGGATGAGCGTGCAATGTGTGTCACTGCAGAAAACACGGAATGTTAAAAGAAAAACGATCGAAATCTAAGAATTCATATGTTACGGGGCGGTTGAGGGGAGGACTTACTCGGGAAAGTAAGGCACGAGGAAGTTATCCTTATCTTGGTTTGCCAGAATGACGCCTTCGAGGTAAGAACTCGCGACTTGCCGGTCCCCAGCGCTGCCCAAGATCTTGGCACGCATGTAGAAGGGGTCGACTATCACGATGTCCGGGGTCTTGTCGCGAATGATCCGCATCTCCATACTCAGCGAAAATAGCCGAACGAAGGTGTAGTGCAGCGGATGAAGGTTCAACATAGCGTGGATGTCATCAAACCGCAGGACGATCGTACCCCCGATGGAGTTATCCACAAAGCCCTTGCCCTCTGGCACCTTGGCCGCGAAAACCGGGTATGCCACATCCTTCTCTCCGAGACGCCGCTTCTCCAAAGAAAGAACACTGTCATGCAGACTCCGCATAGCACCGGTTGCAGCATCGAGCATATTTCTCGGTAGCATCGGCCTACCCGCCACATGCACCCTCCTCGAGATATCCTCAGGTGAAGGTGGCCCGTCCTGAGCACGGATCGTACTCGGTGCCGGCTGGCCCGCACCCTTGTTAGTCTTTCTTTTGCGTGCCTTCTTCTTCTCCTGTAATGGGACCGAGTTCTGCTCACAGACCGCCTTCTTGAGTGTGTTGGGGCTGATCATATTTCGCACCTCGCCTATCTGAGGCTCGGTGAAGTCGGCAGCTGGAGGCGTCTCCTGAGAGCTGAACTGCAGACGACGCCTGTTGCAACTTGGCTTCTCCGCGGTACCAGCTAGATCGCGCACGTCTTTTGTTGGGTTGGGTTCTTGAGAAGGAGGCCCCATGAAGTCGCCACCGTACCCATGATCGGCAAAGTACTGATCGACGTTGGCAAATGTATCGTCGTCGTCGTCGTTCTGATCCTGTGCCATATGCATGTTTGGATCCAGTGGCATAGGGATGTCCGGCACCGTTGCGGCGGTCTTGCCATGGGGCCGACTTGGCGCCGGCACGACTGGCGGTGTTGTCTTTGGGGTGGTGTCCCCCGCCCCCAAACGAATCTGGCTCTTCGGCCAAAGCAGGGGCCAGCTCAGGCAGGCGCTGAGGGTCATCACGTCATCATCGTCGGCCCCGACGGGTCGAATCGGAGGTAACAACTCATCGCAGCCTGGCAGCACCCGAACCAGTTGAACCCTAAACAAGTTGGGTGGCATCTGGGTACCGTGGAACAAGGGGTTGCCCGGTTGAACGATTTTGCCCTTGGCGACATCGACCAACTCGTTGTTCACGAAGTGCAGGAGAGTGCACGGAACATCGGCGGCGCCCTGCGAAAACATGTAGGGCGTCAGGGATGCCCAGTCAAAGGCAAGGAGATGAAGTCCTCGGCCGAGAGAGGCTTAATTAGTTACCGTGATGATGGCGTCGAGCTCGGCTAATGTCGAGGCACCGCCAACGGCGGGCGTGCAGTTGACGGAGGGGCCGCTTGCTGCAGAGGTGCCGGCCGACGTACACCCGGGTGCATTAAGCTCCCGTGCCGGCGTCGGAGACACCAATGCCGCCTCCGCCGGAGACACCAATGGCCCCGCCATCGCGTTCTGCGAGTTGCTGGCCGTGAAGCTAGGAATCGGGGGCGGCCCCTGTTGGCCGCCCGCAATCCACGCACTAATCCCCTGGATCAAGGTAGGCACAATGGCGGTGATCGTCGCTCCGAGTTGTTGTTGCACTTGCTCTTGGACAATCTCCGGAATCCGCGCCACCTGTGCCCTGAGTTCTTGAACCTCGCGCGCCTGGCTTTCCGAGCTGGTCTTTTTCTCCTTTCGCCCACCAGTGTTATAGTATGACGACCATTTTGTCGACAAGCCTTTGCCGGCCACACGACCAGCTGACGTCGGCTTACTGAGCTTATCCTTGTTCTTCATTACATTCAACGCCCTATTTAGAGTGGTGTCCCAAGGGTTGCTCTTAGTCGACCCCGCGCTACTGCTTTCAGTCGCCTGCGGAAGGAATGTGAACCATTTAGAAATTTGGCTTCATTAATTAGAATGCAACCATATGGAGCTAATTACGCGGGGGTGTATTCCTTACCAGAACAAGCTCAAGCGCCCTGGTCTTCGGATCCGTGGTAAGCTCCTTTGTTTTCGGGTCCTTCTTGTACCGGGCCCTGACAAAGTTCCTGGTCTGCTTGTCACCGTATTTATCGAAGAGGGGCGGTAGGCCTTGCTCGGCACGGTCCGCCTCCTCCTTGTCCCATATAGGCTCCGCCACTCTGTAACCGCCGGGACCGAGTGTGTGTTCCCCTAAGTTCAGCTCCCGCATTTCTTTCCCCCACTTACTTGATTCGGAGTTTGCGGTGCTCGAGCAATTGATCTTGAAGTCGTTGTAGTCATCTTCGGTGATCGAAGGATTTTTCTCCTTGATCTTCTCATAACTCTCACCTTTCTCGATCATTCTCTTCACATTGCTTTTCCAAGTAGACAGGGCCTTGCTCATCTTCGTGAGGGCAGCATTGTTCACTTTATTCCCTTTGAGGCTTGTGTTTTCAAATTCAGCGGGGAACTTGTATCGTTCGTGCAGCTTCGTGAAGAGGAGGTTGCGCAAATTCCCTCGGTCAGGATGCCTCAGGTTCTCGGTGTTGATCGAGACGGTGCTCCGGAGAATGCACCCGAGCTGAAGCGAGTACCCCTTGACTATTCGTTCGGGCGCCGTTGGATTCCCGTCGGAGTCCACTTCAGTAACTTCCTCCTTGAGGGTGCGGAGGACGGTCGGGCGCCGGTCCTTCCGTTGCCTCTTCGGTTGGCTGCCATCTGTGCGTGCGCCGCCATCATCAGTGGTGGCATCCTCGGCGGCACCATCAGTGGTGGCATCAGTGGGGTCATCCTCGGCGGTACCATCAGTGGTCTCAGGATCGGTGGGGAAGGCGGCGTCCTCATACAAGTGAGGTTGTTCCTCCATCTCCTGGGACAACTCCCAAAATTTCTTGCCGCCCGAACCCCCGGCCTCATCGTTGTTGGCCATGTTTCTCTATAAATAGGAACAAGATCATGGTCTCATCATTTAGGGTTTGTCGACACCGAGGCATCCTAAAAGCTAAGATTTTATCATTGAGGGTTTTTCGACGCCGAGGCACCCTAAAAGCCTAAGCTTTCATCATTTCGGTTTTTATCGACACCGAGGCACCCTAAAAGCCATGCATTAGTCACAAGTACGCCGGGGCACTTGATCCTACTTAATTAACTACTAAGATACCCCGGCCCATGCATTAGTCACAAGTACCCCATATGTCCTATTTTTAGCAAAGTCATGCTAAAATTCACGGAAAATTTCAGCATGACCTTTGCTGAAAATAGGACATATGGAGTACCCGAATTTGCCGGAACGGAAGTTAATCGACATTCCAGCAAACTCAAGGGCCTCTCGGGTGGACAAGGCAAAAAAGGCCTCCATCACAACATGGAAAATACATTGGCATGTGAAAAAAGGCCTCCATTGCTTAGGATGCACTGCCACTGAAGCATTGGGTACAAGACTGTTACATGAAAGTAAATGCAGCAGTTGAAGCAGAGATTGGTGTACAAGCAAGAACAGAGCAAGTTCTTCTTATCCTCTGCAATTATAATAGGAGCCAATCAAATGGATAAAAGGAGAATTGGTTCATTGCAGGCAAGACTGAGCTGAAACAATCAAGGGCTTTGTCAAGCAACCTTCTATGCCAGCAGAGGGTGTCAGAAATAGTTGCTGACTAAGATTACAAACCAAAAGGGCAAAGGGTGCTTCACATGCCCTGGTCCAACCAACCAAAGTAGGTAGTACAGATCAAGAGCTACCCAAACACAGTATGCCAGCTGGCTAAGATATGTAGCTAAACCTGACTCAACTTAAAGTAGCATTCATGATGAAAGGAAACATGAAACACTGCTTTCAGCAATCATGATGAAAGGAAACATGAAACATTGTTTTCAGCAAACTCTAAAAAGAAACAAAAGATTGGCCAATACCAAGTATCATTCACTTTAGTTGTATATTAATACTCTGTTAATCAGCATTGAACAAGTTTAGAAATTTGTGTGTAACAAACATTACTTCATTCATATAGCATGATGATGTTTTACCCCTTTGAACTGCAGCATAGAGCATATATTTAATCACTTTGCCACATACACAACAGAAAAAAAATACCATAGACAGTACTAGATACTAGCAAATATAAGGGGAAATCAAATCATTTTGTCTACAGACTGCACATTAGCAATCCAAGGAGCAAACAAACCAAAAAAGGTGAATAGACTTAACGAACCAGCAAAAGCAGCAGGAAAGTAAGGCCATCTACAGTAAGTTACAAAACATTACACTACAGATGACCAGTCTATCCAGATTTCATTTTAAGCACCACACCACAGGAGCTCCCCTGGGTCATGTGGCCAGGTTACTACAATTTTTAGCAACTGTTAAAGTTTACAGGCAATTGCTCTACAACAGAAAAAGCTGTGATCCTTTACTCCTAATTGACCACAGACAAGCACCAAACTGCCGTCATCAGAAAAATACATGGTGCTGTAGTAATAACAACAAATAGACCACAACTGTTGTACTGCTAGGATTCATATGTGCAGATATATATATAAGCAATGCTGAATAATGCTCCCAGCTAAATGCCATTCATGCTTCTGTTATAAAAGTTTACAGGTGATTAGGCCCACAAACAGACAAGGATGTGATCCTCCACTCCTATCTAACTACAGACAAGCACCGAACACGCAAACAAGCCATCATCAGAAGATAAGTGATGATGTAACAATAACAACAAATAGATCACAGCTGTTCTAGAGTTAGGATTCATATGTGCATATGTAAGCAATGCTGAACGATACTTGCAGATAAAGGCCATTCTTGCTGTTGAAGTTTGCAGGTGTGATTAGCCGCAAACTGACAAGTCCCTGAACAGATGAGAGATGCCGGTTGCTCACCTGCGCTTGGCGGCGGGAGGGGAGCGGCGATGAGGAGGACGACGAGAGGGAGCGGGAGCGCGAGCGCGAGCGGGAGGAGCCCGAGGACGGTGTGGACGGGGCGGCGTCCGGGCCGCCGGCGACGAGGGGGAGGAAGGGGAGAGGGAGGCGGCGGGGGCGCGTGGGCGGCTGCGGCGCAGTGGGTCGGGGCAGCGGCGGCGGCGGCGCGGTGGAGGGAGGGAGAGGGAACTGGCGAGGGGGAGAGGGAAGGGGGGATCGGGCGAAGGGGGAGAGGGAAGGGGGGATCGGGCACAATACTAATGGCGCACCACCCCTCGGTGCGCCATAAGTACATCCATACTAATGGCGCACCTCACCGTGGTGCGCCATTAGTAGTTTTTTTTCTTATAGCAATGGCACAATACTAATGGCGCACCACCCCTCGGTGCGCCATAAGTACATCCATACTAATGGCGCACCTCACCGTGGTGCGCCATTAGTAGTTTTTTTATAAGACAGTAATAATTTTTTAAACTTGTTTAAATCATAACAATAATATTTTTTTATAAGACAGTAACAGTAATATTATTTTTATAAGACAGTAATAATTTTTTTAAAAATATCATCAAACAGTAATGCCGGTGGAGCGGGGGAGGGTGCGCGGGGTGCGGGGGGTCGGCGGCGGCGGTTGAGTAGGGGAGGGGGGGGTGCGGGGTGAGGGATCGGGGCGGGGCGGCGGGCCGGTGGACCAGGGGGTGCTCGGCGGCGAGGGGGACCGGATCTGGCGAGGTGGGATAGCGATCGAGATGGAGGGGGATCGAGATCGAGTGTCCATGAAATTTAAAAATATTAATGATAGTTCAAAAAGAGCCCATGAAATACAATCGAGAAATGAAGGCTACGATTTAAATACAATCGATCTTAGCTAGCTATCTGTTCACAGTCTTCTTGCCCTTCTTTTTCGCAAATGGAGTTCTTCTGTGGAACGGACGTCCTTTAGGTAGGGTGGTCCTGCTTCTTCTTGTGGTGTATGCTGCTACTTCATCATCGTCGTCGTGTTCGATCCTCAGGTCGCCATACATGTCGAAGTCTTGCTCATTGGCTACTCCATCCATTCCGATGATCTTCCTTTTGCCTCTCCTCACGACAACACGACTGGGCTTTGACGGGTCGGTAATGAAGAAGCATTGGTCCACTTGGGAAGCCAGTACCCATGGCTCATTTTTCGCGGTGACGTTTGCGCCCGCGGTCTTGGATTTGGCTTCGGGTATAACCATGGTGGTGAAATACTGATCTTCTTTTAGGACGCTCTTCGCCCATCTGACACGGAACATCGGGACCTTCTCCCCAGCGTAGCTCAGCTCCCAGATCTCCTCGATCCTTCCGTAGTATCTGTCCTTGTCGTTACCGGTGTAGGATTCCATCGTTACCCCGGAGTTCTGATAACCATCGCTCTTCATGTCCTTGGCCTCGGTGTAGAATGTGTAGCCGTTGATATCGTACGCCTCATAGGTCATCAGGTTGTGCTCGGCGCCCTGTGACAAGGCGAATATGAGTTGTTCTTCCGCGGAAGAATCCTCATGTAAAGGGTACGACAGAAGCTTCTGCTTGAACCAACGCGTGAAACATGAGTTGTGCTCTTTGAGTATATCTCCGTCCGTCCTCTGTTGGCCTCGGTCATTGTACGTCTTCTTAATAAAGGTTTTGTGCTCTACCACCCAAGGATCGACCACGTCTATGTGTTGTAGCGCGACTAGGTTTGCTCTTTCAAAGTCGGCGAGTCGACCCTCGAAGTCGACATGCATTTCGCGGCGACCCTCACGGTGACCCCATCCAGCGAGCCTGCCGAGGTGCCTGTTGACGGGCAGACCAACGGGGTTCTCGATGCCTAGATAATTCGTGCAGTAGGAGATGCACTCTTCGGTCAGAAAGCCCCTGGCTATGCTTCCCTCTGGACGTGACATGTTGCGAACGTATCCTTTGATGACACCATTCATCCTTTCGAACGGCATCATGCTGTGCAGGAACGTCGGCCCGAGTTGGATGATATCGTCCACGATATGGACCAGCAGATGCACCATAACGTCGAAGAATGCGGGCGGGAAGTACATCTCAAGCTCGCATAGTATCACCACGATCTCTTCCTGTAGCCTTCTGAGTTGCCTCACGCCAACAGACTTCCGAGAGATGACGTCGAAAAAGTTGCATAGGCCAAATAGGGTTTCACGGACGTGCGCGTCCATGATCCCACGGATTGCAACTGGAAGTATCTGCGTCATCAGCACGTGACAGTCGTGAGACTTCATCCCGCTGAACTTCTGCTTCGCTGGGTCTAGGTATCTGCTTATCTTCCCCGCGTAACCGTAAGGAAGTTTTACTCCTACGAGGCAGGTGAAAAACTGCTCGATCTCCTCCTGACTTAGAGTGAAGCACGCGGGAGGGTAGTCATTTCCGGTCTTCTTGGCCTTTTTGCCTTTGCGACGACTTTCCGTGTCCTGCTTCACCTCATCATCATCATCATCATCATCATCATCATCATCATATATAGCGTGAAGCTCCTGCCTGATGCCCATTGATTTCAAGTCTGCCCTTGCTTTCGGCCCATCTTTGGTCCTCTCTGGCATGTTGAGCAGGGTACCAAGCAGACTCTCGCACACGTTCTTCGTGATATGCATGACATCAAGGCTGTGAGGCACACGGTGGATCTTCCAGTACGGCAAGTCCCAGAAAACAGACCTCGTTTTCCATACCTTCAGCAGCGGCTCTGGCGCCTTTCGCTTCTTTCCCGGCTCTGGCGCCTTTTGCTTCTTTCCCGGCAGTGGGCAGTCTTTCCAATTTTTCAACAGCTCGTCTATTTCCTCGCCGCTCCTCGTACGCGGGCGTCCTCGGGGTTCGGTTTCACCATCGAATAGATCCTTGCGTTTTCTCCACGGGTCATCGTCGCGAAGCCACCTTCGATGTCCCATGAACACGGTTTTCGAAGACCCGGGATCTCTATCTAGCTGGCGATACGTTGTGTCATCCATGCACCTGACGCATCCAGAAAATCCGTGGACCACCTGCCCCGCGACATATCCGTAACCGAGATAGTCGTGCACCGTCGTGAGCAGCGCGGCTCTCATAGGGAAATATTCTTTCTCTGCGGCGTCCCACGTATTGGCTGGCGTTTTCCACAGCGTGTCAAGCTCCTCTTTCAGCAGCCCCAGATACAGATTGATGTCGTTCCCTGGTTGTTTCGGTCCTTCAATTAGCATACTCATGTGAATGTACTTCCTCTTCATGCACAACCAGGGGGAAGGTTGTACATCCACACAAACACAGGCCAGGTGCTATGTGTGCTTCTCTGGCTGCCAAACGGATTGACTCCATCGGTGCTCGCGCCCAGCACGATGTTCCTTGGATCGTTCCCAAATTCTAGGTCTTCGAAGTTCAACGCTTGCCACTGGCTCGCATCCTTAGGGTGACTCAGCATCTTGTCTTTTTTATCTATCTCCGGATCATTTGCGTCATCTTCTCGCTTCTTCTCCTCCCTATCCGCGTGCCAACGCAGGAGCTTTGCTACCTTAGGGTCCGCGAAATACCGCTGCAGACGAGGAGTGATCGGAAAGTACCACACCACTTTTCGAGGAGCTTTCTTCCTCTTCTTGTATCGAGTGACGCCGCACACCGGACATATGGTAGACTCCGCGTGCTCGTCCCGATAAATGATGCAATTGTTCATGCACACATGGTATTTCACGTGCGGTAAATCCAGAGGACACACGATTTTCTTCGCCTCCTCCAAACTGGTCGGGCACTTGTTCCCCTTGGGAAGACGTTCGTGCCAGAATGACATGTTCTCGTCGAAGCATGCGTCGGTCATTTTGTGTTTTACCTTCATCTCCAGAGCCATGAGCGTTACTTTCAGGCGGGTATCCTCGGGCCTGCATCCTTCATACAATGGAGTAACCGCGTCTAACTCAAGTTGATCCATCTTGGCTTTCTCTCGGGCGGCAGCTCTTGCGTTATCCGTCTGCTTGAGAAGCAGCTCTTGAATATGAGGGTCCTGCACCCAGCCCATCGATGGTCCAGCGTCGTCTGCTCCACCGGCATCATCATCTTCATGATCATGCCCGTCGTCTGCTCCGGCATCTTCCTCATCATCATGTCCTGCATCTTCTACATGATGACTGTGTACAGCATCACCGTCGTGATCATCTCCTGGGGATTCTTCGTCTTCTCGCCCGCCCGAGCCGCGGTGGTTGTCTTGCTGCCCTTCCTCATTTCTTGCCCGGCCCCCATGGACGACTTCGTAGTCATCTTCATCACCTTGCCACCGATAGCCATCCATGAAACCACGCAAGAGCAGGTGGTCCCGCACCTGCCCGGATTCCGGGTCCGCAATAAGGCTCTTCAGCTTGCATCTTCGACACGGACATCTTATCTCCGTCTCGTTCTTTTGAAGCATCTCGGCCTTCGCGGACCTCAAAAACCTATTCACGATGCCTTCGGTCATCATGCGGACCATGGTCGCCTGCGGGGTAGAGCAAAACGATATTTTAGAACCAAGAAAAAATTTGGCATGACTTTCCCTAAAAATAGGACCAAAAAGAATGCTTAATGCCAAAATTCTCGCCGAAACGGAAATGAATCAACATTCCGGCAAAATATTGGCAACTATCGCATTTCAAATACCGGTACACCTCCAAACACAAACACATATGCAACACCACAAACATATGCAACACCACGAACATACATAGATCTAGCTAGGCCATAAAAAGTGCATGTGCACATTGTTGTAGGGAGAACAACATAAATATAGCTTCCCCCCTTACTTACCTATCAAAACAAGGTAATTTAACCACTTAAATTGAATGAATCTATGGTGGAAATGAGGTGAAAAAGAGGAGGCACCCGAGACAAGGAGGAGGTGGAGAGAATGAAGTGGGGAGAAAGTGAGTGTGGGTAGGAGAGGCTGTCCAAAATATCTTGTTGCTGCCCACTTACTAATGGCGCACCAACTCTAAATGCGCCATTAGTAATCCAGGTTACTAATGGCGCACCTTCTGGTGGTGCGCCATTAGTAGTTTTGCAAAAAAAACATACTAATGGCGCACTGTCCCAAGTGCGCCATTACTAGTTTAAACTAGTAATGGCACATGGTGGAACAGTGCGCCATTAGTAGTTTCGCAAAAAGGGAATAAAAAATATAATAAAAAAACAACATTAGTGGCGCACTTTCTGGCAGGTGCGCCATTACTAGTTACAACTAGTAATGGCGCACTGTGTCTGGATGCGCCATTAGTATGTTTGGACAGGCGCACTAGTTAAATTTTTTTTGATACTAATGGCGCACCCTGGGCCAGGTGTGCCATTAGTAGTTTTAACTCTAATGGCGTATCAGAAGGTGGTGCGCCATTAGTATATACTAATGGCGCACCGCTTGTCTGGTGCGCCATTAGTGTCAATCCCATCTATAGCCCTTTTTCTAGTAGTGGTAGATTAGATTTGTGGAAATATTATTCTCTCTATGGTTGTATGTGGAACTTGTTTTGCAGAGCCGGACACGATCTTCGTGTTCAAAATCTTTTATGAAGTATTCGGAGGAGGAACCCGCCTTGCAATGCCGAGGACAATCTGCGCACCGGACTCATCGTCATTGAAGCCTGGTTCAGGGGCTACTGAGGGACTCCTGGATTAGGGGGTATCCGGACAGCCGGATTATATCCTTTGGCCGAACTGTTGGACTATGAAGATACAAGATTGAAGACTTCGTCCCGTGTCCGGATGGGACTCTCCTTGGCGTGGAAGGCAAGCTTGGCAATACGGATATGTAGATCTCCTTCCTTGTAACCGACTCTGTGTAACCCTAGCTCCCTCTGGTGTCTATATAAACCGGAGGGTTTAGTCCGTAGGACCAAGAACAACAATCATACCATAGGCTAGCTTCTAGGGTTTAGCCTCTTCGATCTCATGGTAGATCAACTCTTGTACTACTCATATTATCAAGAACAATCAAGCAGGACGTAAGGTATTACCTCCATCAAGAGGGCCCGAACCTGGGTAAACATCGTGTCCCCGGCCTCCTGTTACCATCCGCCTTAGACGCACAGTTTGGGACCCCCTACCCGAGATCCGCCGGTTTTGACACCGACAACGGCTGAATGGAATAATGGGCCGTTAATGGGTATGAAGTGATACACTGTTCATTGTGGGCCAGTTTCACCACGGGCTGTTAATGGGCCAAGAGTTACAAAGGGCCTCATATGGGCCGAAAGACGTCATGGGCCATACATGGGATGGAAGTTAAAATGGGCTGGAATCTTATTGGACGGCCCAGATGACGGTACAGGGCCTAATTCAGAGATGTCATAACGGGCCCTGGGTTAGCGGGTTGTAAATGGGCTATATGCGAACATACCGTTAATAGGCTTTCCGTGGGCCGACCCACCACCTTTTGACCAAGTCAAACGGGCCGGCCTTTTCACAGGAATGGGCCTCTCTTGGGTCATGCCATGTATTGGCGTATCATAGGCGCCTCGGGTCCAATGAGTGGATGACATGTGTCCCAACGGTGAGCCAACACGTGTTTCCTCCAGCCAACGAGGATTTTACACGTGGAAAATCCCCATTGGTCGGGGCTGTTAACGGGTTATCGAATCCAAAACCGGACTTGATAGCTTAACAGCGTTCCGTTACGGTGGATGCCACATGTCGGTCACCCTTAACGAAAGCACTTCCATGACGCGTGATTTATCATCATGGAAGTGGACACTTCCGTGATGATAATTTCGGTAATGTCATGGAACACTTGTACGACAACACAGGTATGACTATCTTGATTCTGTCATAAAATCGTCATGGATGTACATGCATGACAAAAAACGTGACCTACTGTGACAAACACGTATCATCACGGAAGTGTATTTTTTTGTAGTGTCCACTGGCGGCTTAGCCCAGGCCAGCTCAAGGCCATGTGCATTGAAGTCTGGCATCATGGCGATGATGGCGGACTAGCGGGAGTTGTTGCTCAGCGGGACCACTCTCACAGGCAACCCGAATAGGGGCCCCTTGGCAGCCTTGCCGGCCTTCGCGGCTTTGTCGGTCCTCTCAGCCCTGCCGTCGCTGCCCACGTTGAGCTGAAAGAGCCTTTGACAGAAACGGGCATGCCCCATCACCGTGAAGTTATGCTTCAGGCCAGGGCGGAGCCTCATGACGTCGGTCGCATTCTTGAAATCCCAGGTCGGCCTCCCCTTGTTGTGCAGCGGGGATATTCAACGACGGATGAAGTCCGCCCCAATCATCTCAAGGGTGAGCTCGACCATGGTGAGGTGATGTATCCTGGTGGTAGCGATCGAGATCTTCTTGTCATTGGCATTGAGGTCACTCTAGTCGCTGCCGCGGGTCAGCGGGCTCTGACGAACCTGGCAAAACTCCTGCAGGCCCTCCTCCTCGATCCAGCACCACCGGCCCCACCACTCCTCCCGCCTCTCCTTCTGGGCACCCTTCGGGTACGTGCCTTTCTCCTGGGTCCTCAGGATCCAGGTGATGCTCCCAGAGATGACGCCCCCTGGTTGGATACGAGGGAAGAAGTAGTGGCAGAAGCGCGTCGTGCCAAGGAGCACCCCGGCAAAGCACTCGCAGAGGTGGGCGAAGAGAGCCATGCACGCCATTGCATTCGGCGTGAGATCCAAAAGATGGAAGCCGTAGGTGTGCATGACGTCGTTGAAGAAGTCAGAGAAAGGGGGGCAGAGCCCGCAAGAGAAGAAATCGACAACGAAAGGGTACCGATTTGGGCCCTCCTTGCCAAAATCGGCGGGGACGACGCACGTGGCAGGGTGCCCCATCATCTTCCACCCCCACAGGGGCAAGAAGAGGTCCTTGAGGTGGACCGCACCGACCGTCGACGGGAAGTAGGCGAGTTGCGTCCGCCGCGCCACCGACTCGATCTCTGGCGCCTCCTTCTCCCCGACATCCTTGGCCAGTCCCTTGCCCCTGCTGGTTTTGGGCGCCATGGCAGCTGGGAGGGGGCGCAGGATCAAGAGAAATGGGGGCGTACCGGCAAAAAGCATAGGCGAGAACTTCGAATCATTCACCTATGGAAGAAGAGAGGAACATCGGTTCCGAGATTGGGAGAGGCACAGAGGGTAAAAGAGCAGCGCGTCTGCGGGTTTTTCCTTTTTTATGGGGAAAGCGTGGGCCGCCTCTTTACCCATTTACTATGATATGATGCATGAGGGAAACAACCGCCCCACGCATGACCCCCACGTCACACACGACCCCCACGTTGCGCATTCAACGCGGGTCGTGGGGAAGTGCGACGGGCAAGGGAGTTACTGCGGTACAACTCGGCCCTGCATGCCCGCAGACCGTTTTGGGCCTAGCCCAACAACACTTCGCGCTTATGTAAGGCCCAGGCCTGGGGGCTCCTGTCGGTGCACAAAAGGAGGGGACCTATTTTGTGCCCCTTTACTTGTGCGCGGGCAGTTGAAGCCACAGCCCTGGCAAGAACCTTGCCGGGAAAACTTGCCCAACACCAGCCCTGGCAAGAACCTTGCCGGGAAAACTTGCCCAACACCAGCAGAGCCGCCAACCTCAACACTAGCAGAGCCCAAGAGTTCCAACACCATCAACCACTTTGGAACTGAGGGTCGGGAGGCACCTCCATGGTGGCATGCAGATCTTTGTGGAAACCAGAAGCACACAAGACTAGATGATAACCACAAGATGATGATCCTCAGCAAGATCCTTGCCGAGGATTCCAACAAGACCCCGGGCTAGACCCTTGTCGGGGACGGCCACAATGCCACGGCAAGACCCTAGCCGGGACCCTGACAAGACTCTTGCCGAAGACATCCATGGGGCCGCAGCGAGGCCCACATCTGCCAAGACTCCACCACCGTTCCCATGCAGCTTCCATCCCACTAGCTAGGAAGGCACCTGCGTGGTGACGTGCGGCCTCTAGGACAACTGGGCATGCATCTGCGTGGTGGCATGCAAATCTTCGTGAAGACTCTGCCACCGCACCATCTCAGCAGCCAACAAGCATGGTGTTGCGCACCTCATCCGTCCAGACGCGCGTCAAAGCCACGCGAGGCGGCGACAGCTGGGACGAGCTTCCTTGTTGTCCCCGATAAAGCCAGAAGGGCACGTCGGCAGCGCATTAAATGTGTTTTGTCTTACAGTGCCAAGAGATAGACTCGACTACTATATAGCTTTCCACCTCCTGTGTGCCACTCTGGCAGCCCCTTTGGCTATAAAAGGAGGCTCGCGGCGTACTAAAAGAGGATTTAGATATTTTGGACCCTACACGCCTTGCAGCTAGTCCAAGAACACCAGATAAACAAAAACCTGCAGGAGTAGGGTATTACGCATCACTTGCGGCCTGAACCTGGATAATCCCCCTGCGTTGATCTCTCAATCCCGCTCTTTCCACAGCCCCACGCCCGCCAACCATAGTAAAAGGGATTCATCGTCATCCCGTATGTGTCGTTTCCACCGACAAATTTTGAGAGGATGGCATCAAGCTTGAACTACACATCTTTGGAAGAACGGTTAAGGATTTAAGAGGAACTCTTCTTCGGTCTTCAAAATCCGAGAATGACAATGAGAAACACCACCAAGAATAGTTGAGACACTCCGAAAGAATTAAAAGAGGAAAGGTTGAGCGAAAGATGAAGAGAATTTGAAAGTGATCTTGGAGAAGGCATATGACTGATGAAAATCCATTCTGACGTCACACTTTGAAATAATTTGAGAATAATTCCGGAAAAAAAATTAGAAGTGTCAGGTAAGATCTTGGGAAAACACCTGTGGGTTAGGGCCCACTCAAAAGAAACACCGTTGGAAAAGATTGCTTAGGTAGTGATAATACACCGGTTGATTTGAATGGAATGTATGAGATAACAGCCTCAAAATACCTTGAACGGGTTGCGAATGGAAAAAAATCTTCCGAGATATCTTCAGCACTCCGAAACAAATGGAAAGCGAGAGGTGAATGATTAAGAGATACACCGGCATAAGAAAGCACTTGAAACAAGGAAGGGGGTAAGATCAACACCTACAACTTGAATTGAATCCAGCGGAAAAGAATACGAGAATGAAGAATGATGAACTAGAAGCTTCCTGAGCATTTTCCTGAGAATCACCGAATAAGAACAGTGAAAGAAAAGATTGAAGAGACTTATCACAAATAAGAGGATACGTGATTATGAAATCTAAATCCTTGAAGAAAAAGGGTGGGAGGGCAGGAAAATAAAAAGACAACTTGGGATGGATGAAACAAACACCGTTGAGCAAACTTAGAATTAATATCGCGAATGTTTAAATGATCGTATCCACTTGAAGAGAAGCACGCCGGTTGGAAAAGAATTAACATGACAACCTCGATGATCAAGAAGGACTAGTATTCACATAGAAATATGAGAACACTGCTTAGGAAAGGTATGGGATCAACACTTGACTTTGAAGCAACTCGAATACCACAACTCAAAACAAAACAAAGGATTTGACTTGCGTTATAAGCCAGAACAAACATATTATAGACCCCATATCGTATCAATTGTCTGTTGGAAAGAATTCCTACGTGATTCTTGAATTCCCACCTAAAAACTCCTGAAACTTTCTGGTTATGCAATCTGGTGTTAGGGATACAGGGAGGCACAAATATCTCACACAGCTAACAAATCCTACACTCCAACTATATCCATCCATCAACACATCACTATTGCAGGATGGTCCAAACGTGACACTACGATCAGAGACCCTTCAACGAAACTGTGTGTGATGCCATAATCGCAAATGGGGGTGTAAAAACAGTCAAAAAGGTGCAAACGTTTGTGATGACGGATGCATCAAACACGGTTTAGATTTTAGTTGCGTGTGTGATGCAGGGCATACAGTTCAGTTCAATTAACTGTTTGGGGTGATGAGGAACAAAAGAAACGGTTCAACTGAACAAGATGTGTGTGATATATAGCATACGGTTCACTAGGATGAACTGTGTGTGATTGGGCAACACAATGGAAACGGGTCAACTAAACGAGATGTGTGTGATACGCGGCAAACAGGTCCGTAATCAGAAATGTCTGCGAAGACCAATAATAACACAAATGATTGCTGCTAATAAGCCGTGTGATTTGCTCTGTCTACAGTAGAATAACATGTATATATATATAACTGAAATAAACATCCAATTACATAAGTGACTATACAGATCATTCGCACACACCTCAATAAACAATTGCGTGCATTCTAAAGTAGGAGAAACGATCGTCTAGTCATCTACTTCTTGTTGACGCTCCCGCCACTGCTATGTGGCCCGATCCCTCATCTGGGTCAGGAAGAAGATAGTTCCTCATGTCAATGATCTGCCTGTAGATCTCGTAGCTTGTGTACATGTCCAGTGCCGCATACTTGACATGTTGTTCATCTAGTCTCTTACGCCACACACTGTGCCAGGCGCTCCTGTCCTTATTGCTCTCATTCTTCATCTTCATGTAGTAGGGGTTGATGATGGCCGAGGCGAGGTCAACTAGGGAGTTTAGTTTGTTTTTGTCGCTGCCCCAGGCCTTGTTGTGGCTTTGGATGTTGACAAGATTCGGGCATTTCAAGCACAAAACCTTGAGCGCTTTTAGATCATTGGTGGTGTCGACCGCAGCGAAACTGTAGTCAGAGTTGTTGATAAACCTGAAGAAATGTTAGCAAGGCGTTGTGGCCATGTGGTAGTGGTAGACGAGGACGTCATGTCGCACGCACAACTGGGCGACGACAACCTTCTGATCGTGCCCTGCATGACCCATGGTGTACTCGAGGTCGAAGCCGACCACTTGGTACTTGTCCCGACAAGGAACTGCTCCATAGTTTGGATGGAGCTCTCCACCGAGACTGGATCGTTCATGTACGCCACCGAGAGAGCCTTCCCCATCACGTGGGTGCCCATGACGTGTTGCATGGTGAACTGCCCGCCGTTGTCGTCCGCCAGTGGGAGTGCCATTGGAGCCACGGGGAGTGCCATTGGAAGCGTTGTATGTCCTCTCCGTATGTGTCCTTGTGGGTGTGCTTATTGTGTCGTGTGAAATGAGAGATGAAGGTAAATGGCCATAGGAATAAAAGGGGGCCAGGCACCGTGGATTCTCGGCGCGTCCGCATGGCAGTTTCTGCAACAGGTAACTACATCTTGTGCCGCGCCCAGCGCAACCGCATGCACACGAACATGCGTGATCATGCGCCAGCCCCAAACACTGGCAGCGCGTGTGGAGGGACGAGGACAGAGCACTCGAAGGGATGCAAGAGTAGAGTGCGCGCGGTGGGTGGCGAGCAAAGCGCGCCGCGGCTGCCAGAATTGCAAGCAACCACACGCATAGAGTAGTTAAACACGTAGGACATGGTCGCCTACAAGCCGATCGACAGTTGCGTCGCTGCGTAGAGAGCGGTCGTGTGCTACCACCTCTGGCTAGTCTATAGTCCCCTTTATATTCTGTGCCATACTTCGCCCTCAAATTTAACCAACAAAATGTTAATGCATGTTATAAAAATTATATAATTGGAAACTATTTTCAAATACGAATCCAACTATGAAATCTTTGGCGACATGCAGTCGTATTTTATTAGTTAAATCATACTTATAAACCAGGACGGGGTATAGTAGGTAATTAAATCGCAAATGTTTTTTTATTAACCGTATGTGTATGTGGCCTTACGTCCTCCTCTCGCACATCTTGTCACCCCGCTGTCGCACACGGCTTACAGTGCAAGCTGGTGCAGCGCGCGGGGGTGTTCTTTTGGCCAAACGGTGGCGCCAATGAATCATCGGTGAGCCTGTTCCCATGCAACCTCGTAGGTTCCCGTGCAAGCTTCCCGCCCGACTCAGTGAAATCCCCCAAAATCCCAATGCTTACCGACCTGCTATAAAAACCCTCACAGCCGGCGAGTCCTGCATCGCATTTTCCGCTCCCTTCCTTTAGCTTATCTCATCTGCTTCTCCCACAATCGCCGATTGCACCGGTCCGTCATCCTCGCTCAGCCACTCCACCGTCATCAGAGGACAGCTCCAGCTGGGAGGCTACACCATGGCGGCAGCGCAGCCCCCGACATAGTGTAGTGCGTGTGGCGTCCCTGTTGGGTGTGCGCGGAACACCAACCACATGCTCTGCCGTCGGTGCCCGTTGGCAGCTGTTGCCGTCCGCCATTACCGCCACACCACCATCGAAAGCCAGGGCCATCGCCCGCTCTGCCACCGCGGCCCGAAGGCGGGAGGTGGCCATCACCCACTCCGCCACCGCAGCCCGAAGGCGGGAGGTGGTGGTCGTGGTCGCCACCCCGTCGTCAGCCGCTGTGGCCGCCAGCCCACCATCGACTGTCTGGGTAATCACCCGCTCCGCCACCGCCGCCCAAAGGCGAGAGGCAGAGGTGGATGCCCGCACATGCGCCAGCGACCTTGTACGGTACACCGAGTTCCTACGGGAGGAGGAGGAGCGCCTCGTCGAGCACGCAAAGAGCCTTACCGCCACCGTGGCTGCGGCAGACGCTGCCTCAAAGGTGAGGAATCATGAGATCTACGAGGAGAACAACTGCTTCGAGAGGGGTTGTCTGGAGCGGCAGAGGGCGTTCGAGGTGTGTGTCACTTAAGCTGCAACAGCGGCAGGCACCGTATTGCGTTTGCCCAGCTCGTCCGTAGGCTCCTCCTCCTCCACCTCTTACTGAGCACGCTCAGCAGAGGAGAGGCAGCCGGAAGTAGTACAAACCCCTTTATAGTTGTAGTAGTAATATTTAGGGGCTATTTTGTTCAGTTCATCTAACTATAGATGTGGTGGAATTGTACAATGTACTTAAAATTAGCTAGTATATATAGTTGAACTAGCTATTTCAGTACGTGGTTGGCAAGAATAGGGGAAAATTTTAGTCGGTTCAGCGGTCGATTTGAACTATTTGTATAAATTAAGAATGAATGCTTAATCTATGAATGAAATCTATGCTTAATTACTGAATTTTAGTTGCAAAAGTTAGATACTGCTAGTGATTTTTAGCTTCATATTTTGACAAATCGCAGTGTTACAAGGTTGAAAAATGGCAATGTTACTAGATCAAAAAATGTCAATCTTTCCGGTTTGACAAATGGTAACATACCCAATATGACAGATGCAAATCACACTAAATTTTTTGTAAGTGGTTGCATACGGGTCATCCAAAAGGACCATTTGCATTGAAGATATGCAGAAATCATGCTCTCACTTTGCATCATGTCGTCCCGGGGTCAACGGGCGTGGGGAGGGAGGACGGCAGCTGGCGGTACTGAGAGGTAGCGCTTGATGGCGGCATACCATGCTGCTGAGGGGGGGGGGGGGCGCACGGAGAAGAAGGCGGACGGCCATGGAAGTCAAAGGGCTCTCTTCCCACTGAGCCTACGCAGCGTACAACCCGAACGCTTCCTGGTGAGCCTGCACATTCGAGGACTGCGCACCGGACTGCACTCACACGCCTCCCATTCAGTTAAGGTCAAGCAGCTGTCCGCACGACACCTGCTACAGCAATTAAAACAAAGACATGTGGTGTCACGTGAATGGTTAACAGAACGCACACGGTTTGTACTATTCAAACGTTTGAGATATTAAAGTGGCAGCTATTTTTTCAAAATGCCTTTCTTCACTGTCATTATTCGAGTGCGCCTTCTCTCAAAATGAACACGAAAAATACCACATCATGCCGTGTGCCATTCCATGATAGCATGCCAAGTTTCATGAATTTCAGACGAGTTTTGGATTTACTAGAATTTAAAAACCAGGCATCTCAATGTTTTGCCGGCAATCAACGGCGCCCTGGTGTTTGAAATTCATTCCCATTTCTTGCATGGGACCTAAGCATGCACCCAAGGACACAGATTTGATTTTTCAACCAACTTATATGCATTGGAGCATGTGCATATAGTCCAAATTTGAATTATGCACATAAATGCATTGAAAACTCAGTTGATGCATAAAAATGTCCAAACGAACCCCGAAAAATCACAAAAATTGACACAACAATCCTGTTGTTCTATGTTGACATGAGAAATTTTTTGGAAGCAATAAGAGGCAATGGATATTGTTTTGTCCCCAAAGGTGGGTCGTTCCCTACCCAAACCATCCTGCTTTTTTTAGCATCACAAAGTGGGGAAGGCCCCCACTGTAACTCATTTTCTATTAATATAATGGGTAGTTACATGAAATTACAATTATTTCAAACCAAGAAGGTTCACAAATAATCTAGCCAGGATTGCATCCCTTCTTTCAAACTAGGCCTAGCTTTTTTGATGATCATGTCACAGTGCTCCTTGAAGCTAGCAATACATTGATTGATATTCCTGGTCAGGTGATCAAATATGATGCCATTTCTATGTTTCCAATGCTCCAGCATCCTACAATTAGGCATTCATTGAAGCAACATATGTTATTATGCTTCTTTCCTTCCAGACGCATCTCCATCAGATTAAGATCAGTGTTACATTGAAATCCAATAGATAACCAGAAATTGTTACTAAATCACAGCTGAAAAACAAGTGGATGAATTGTTCATTGGGTTCATTATCACATAGGACACATCTGCTACTCTCAATGTGGAAACTTTTCCTCATAAGGAGATCTCTGGTGTTGAGTTTTTCTTGTAGTAGCAACTAGAAGAAAAAAATTTGTTTAGGGAGGGAGAAAGATTTCCAGGTCCAATGAAAAGGCTTGGGAGCATCAGGTGGATTACCAATGTATTCCAGATAAATCCTTTTTTTGGAATACTTTGTGCCACCCCAATAGAACTACCATATGTTAGCGGATTGAATTCTAGCTCTGTTATTAATCATCTCTCTAACGACATTGCTCTGTTGGACAACAATAGAAGACATAGGAAGATATAACATATTATAGAAACTATCTACATCCAAATTAGTAGCTTGGGCAAGAGTGATTTGCTTGTTCTTAGCATAAGAGTGAAGGTGAGGCATAGCGTTTACTAGGATATCATCAGCCCATTTGTCAGACCACAAGGCAATAGTATCTCCCTTGCCATCATTACAAACTGCCATCTGTTTAAAGCTTACAAGTATGGAACAACAGTCTCTCCACCAGAATGAACCAACCTCGGTTGGAAAACTGGGGAGATCACCATTAGCGTAGTAGGAATTCCATATTAGCTTAACCCAAGGCGTGTCTGCTCTGTTAAAGAACTTGTATAAGAATTTAATAAGCAGAGCTTTGTTTTGGACTATGAAGTCTAGGACACCTAGACCACCAGCCTTTTTTGGTAGGCAGACATTCTCCCATTTCACCAGACATTTCCCACTCTTATTAATACCTTTACCATACCATAAGAAGTTCCTTCCAGATTTTTCAAAGTGATCCAAGATGGTGAAAGGCACTCTGATGCTGCACATGGAAAAGATTGGAAGAGCAGATATGATAGCCTTCAGATGGATGAGCCTTCCTGGGTATGTCATCATGGAGGCAATACGAGATAACCTAGAGTCTAGTCTAGAGACCATAGGCATAAGATCTCCTATTTTTGGCCTAGTAGAGCCCATAGGCCAAGCTAGATAAGTGAAAGGCATAGATTCTTTCTTACATTTCAGAATGTTGGCCAGTTGTTGTGCCCTGTCATCAGAGATGTTTATGGGCACCAAGATTTGTTGTAGTTTACCATTAAACTAGTAAATTTGGAGAAGGAATCAAGTATATCCATGAAACTAATAATCTGGTCCTCAATGGCTAGCAGAATGATAAGAGTATCATCAACATATTGTATAATTGGATAGCTTTCTATGAATGCATTGTCAATAGGGAGTTTTAGTATATCATTCTTCCATGCCTCATTAACCAAGATTTGTAGCAGTTCACCAACCAATACATAAAGGAGGGGGAGAAGGGATCTCCCTATCTGAAACCACATTTGCAGTGTATTGTTTTCCAAGAACTCCATTTAGCACTACTAATGCAGTTGCTGAGGATAAAATCATTTTAACCCACTTGATCCATTTGCTACTAAATCCCATGTGCTTTAACATGTACAAGATTGCATTATACTCCACCTTATCAAAAGCTTTCACAAAGTCTATTTTAAGGACAATGATTTCTTTCTTAGATCTGTGACACATGTGAATGTATTCAAAACTCCATGCAAGGAAGTCCTGAATATTTCTAGATTTTATAAAGCCTTATTGGTGTTCGCTGACCCTTGGTATGATGATAGGATGGACCCTATTAGCCAGGAGTTTAGTAAGTATCTTAATAGGCATACTTACTAATGAGATAGGTCTGAAATCATTGGGTGACTCTGGCTGATCATTCTTTGGAATGAGGGTAATATAAGAAGTATTTATTGGCTCCAGATTGCCTTTCTCATTATAGAAATCTTCAATGATGTTGTAAAAGCTCTCCTTGATTATGTGCCAGCATTTCTTCACAAACAAGACATTGAAACCATCAGGACCTGGAGTTCTGTCATTGGGCATTTGTTTGATAATGTCATCAATCTCATCTTTAGTGAAAGGCTTATCCAAGTCCTATAGGTTATTATCCATTGCAAGATGGAATATATCAAAATTTAGAGAGGTATCACTAGAGGTACCAATTCTTTCCTTAAATTATGCCCTTAAGATAGCAGATTTATGATCATGCTCATGCACAAAGAAGTTATCGGAGGTTTTAAGAAATGTGATATAATTATGTCTGAAGACCTGTGTGGCAATGGCATGAAAGAATTTAGTATTTTCATCCCCCGGATTAGCCCATCTAATATTAGCTCTAATCGTCCAATATATTATTTTTGCCTCAAGAATTTTATTGGTATGTGCTATCAGAATATTCCTAAAATAACATTCCATTTTGGAGAGAGCCCTCTGATATTCAATGCCATCAAGCATTTTCACATAGAAACAACAATTATCAATGGTTTTACTGAGTTGGGAAAATTGTTTACTCCATTTTTTTAGTCCTCTTCTTGGTGCTTTGAATTTTGCACAATTATTGTTAGCAGAATCTAAGAAATAGGTTGAGTTTTCTAGTGATCCTCAACTATTTCTATGAAACCATTAAATTCAGTCAAAAATTCCTCAAATCTGAAAATCTGGCTTTTAGGAATATTGTTGTCAGTCTGAATCTTTATTGGGGCATGATCTGAGGTAATCCTGGCCAGTGGGATTGCCATAGTTGAGGGATGAATGGCAGTCCAGTGTGAGATAGTAAACACCCAATCTAACTTTTCAAGAAGTGGCTGATCTTGCTTGTTACTCCATGTAAATTATATGCCTTTGAGGGGAATTTCAACCAAATCAAGGTTGATGATGATGTTATTGAAATTAATCATACTTTGGGGATTTCCACCAGGCTTATCCTGTTCTCAGGTCCTCTAATGAAAATGAAATCACCCAAAATCATCCAAAATTTATTGTGTTGGGTGTTGAGGTTTGTCGTCCAGTCAATAAACTCCTATTTTCCTTCAGTAGAGTTTGTGCCGTAAACATTTGTAAGGTACCAGGAGGTGTTATCAATATTGGATGAGAAATCAATAGTAATCTAAAAGTAATTCTGAGAGATCACCTTTCCATTCAGTAAATTGCCATTCCAAATAGTTATGAGACCTCTTGAGTTTCCATTAGAAGCAGAGTAGCAAAGTTGGTTGAATCTTTTGGGGCAAAAATTCTTAAGTAGGTAGAATCAGAAAGATCTCTTTTGGTTTCTTGGAAGGTCATAATAGAGAAAGAACTTTCATCTATTTTCTGCCTGATATCATTCCATCTAACAGTGGATTGATGCCTCAAACATTACAATTAAGAATATTCCATTGTCTATTTGTGAAGAAACTGCTTGAGATTATTTTCAGTCATGTTGTGAAGTAGGACAACATGGTCAATAAACTGCATATACTTCCGAAGGAAAATATAAAGTGGAAAGATCTGCAATCTTAGGAGAAATTTCATCATATGACATTGGGAGCCCAACTTAGAAACAAAATAACTAGGGGAGTACTGATAGCATGTGCCACAACAGTTTTGACCTTACAGCAGGGGTTCAATAGATATCAATTATTACAGACCATGAAATTGACAAATGCACGCAGGCATCTGAACAGGATAAAGTAAACAAAATGCAGGAAAATAAATCCCATGAGGTGATAGTTAAGGGAGCCACCTAGACCCATGAAGAAGCTACTATGATTAATCATCAGAGCTATCATACTATAAGACCTTGCTTGACACTTCATGAGGTGCCATCTTACATGGTCTTGTACCAATGGCATGCAGAGTGTCCATTGGTAAAACTGGAGGTGAAGGTGCATTTTTTTGATCATTGTGGCTTCAAACTATGGGCCCAGGTTAACAGCAACATTCTTCTTCTGCTTCTTGGAAAGAAGAGAAGATGGATCATACTTGGAGGGGCCTGCCACCTGTTCTACCGCAACAACATCATTTTTGTCCTTGAAACCTTTAGTAAGAAGTGAAATTCTATCACTTCTTCTGACTTGTGACTCATCAATGATCATTTTCTTCTTCTGCCTGCAGGTGGGTTTGTTGGAAGCTTTGCTCAGTGATCTCTTCTAGACTGACAAAACTAGTGGACACATGCTGCACTGGTGCTGTTTGAATTTGCAGAAAGCATCTTTTGTTTGTCCCATTTGATCCTTCAACATCAACAACTTTGCAACATTCATTAACAATTTTACTTCCACCTAGCTTATGAATTATATCCTGAGCATTAGTAACCAGATTGCTCACAAGTTCCTGGAGAATATTAATGTGCTCAGCTGAACCTTCAATATCAATGTTACAAGACTGATTCTGGGAAGCACTGGAGGAGGGAAGATCATTGTCGTCCATGTTTCCATTTTGTGGAATAAAAACAGGACTGGCAGCTTGCTGAGTACTCTGCACTGGACTAGTCTGTTCCAACGGTATAAAATCTGGACCAATACAAACATGTGGCCCATGCGCACGTGGAGGACTGTCAACATGATCATGAGGAGGAGGATTAACATTAACATATGCCTCACCCACAACAGAAGCAGAGTTGCTGTTGTTTCCCATCATGTGGTTGATGTGGTCATTGTGGGCAACGTGCACATCCTCATATGGAGCACCAACATTTTCATTATGAGGCCACCTGATCCATGGGGATATTGCCTAGCACTTCATCGTGCCAAAAACCACCATGCACATGAGGGAGGGGTGAGGGTTCCCTCCATTAGGTCGGAGAGGATCTTCATCTCCACCATGTTGGCCAATCAGTTCGCACGAGAGGATATAGGTTCGACAAGTCCACGAATCCCCGTACCCCACATCATCTAAGTTATGGAGAACAACAATGCTAATGGGGAGTGTATCAACATTCATAACCCTGACTTTAACGATTATCCTGGTTTTATCTCTCGGATCTTTATTCCAAATCAGGAATCTGCCATAGGGGGAAATAGTATGACTAACAACTCCAACATCCCAACACTCCAGAGGGTAATTCATCAGCATAATCCATACATCATGAGTGAACGTAATGCTGCGATAGTTGACACCTCTATCTTGCCTAGTGATCCTCAACACTGAATCCCAAATCTGATAAGGACTATTGCTAACAGCTGTATCGCGGGAGCAAGCAATAGTAAACTGGATTAGAGCAGTAGCCATACCACATGTGGATGTGTAGTTAATATGCCATCCAGGGCCTTCAAGGAAGTTGGAGACCAAGGCAATGGCATCGTGAAACTCTTCAGCAGAAACATCCGGAGTCAGAGTGGCGATGGCCCACCCAGCGCGGACCACGGGAAGCTCACCACCCAGTACCACGTAGCCTCGACGAGCATGGAGTGGACCAGGGACGATGATGGTGGTGCCAGGAGGTAGGTGGGGGAGCGGGTTGCAAGGGTAGCAATCCATCTCGAAGGTGGTTGGCGAAGCAGAGGAGGGTGGGCGATTGGGAGAGGGAGACGAGGTGTCTAGCACTTGGGCTGGGGTTTTATGAGCCAGAGCATCTATCATCAGTTTAGCCTGATAAGTATAGTTGGAGATATTCTTGTTGAGGCAAAATCTCGCGATATGGTTATACATGTAGCATGCGCGACATCTGAGTTTATTATTGCATTGAAAACGTGTATGACCATAGCCTAGGCATTTCGGCAGGACATATTACTATGATCGACTGTTCTCTGGGCCATAGCTGGCGTTCCCGCTTCTGAGATATTGGGCTGGCGGGGCCCATTTGCATCAGATAGCCCAATAGGTGCCTCTCGGTCCGTACTGTCATTTGAATTTTGAACAGGCCTGATAACCACTGATCCGCTATGCATGGCCGGGGTTGTTGGAGCAACAACATTGCGATGATCATGATCATCCAAACATGCATTACGGGGTTGAGTTGTACCAATAGGGATAGAGTTGGCCCCGGTTAGCAGATGAGTATCTGAGCTATGTGGTACATGACTATGGGTAGAAGGCTGAGGTAGATCAATGATTCTACGAAAAACTTGCTTTATTGGAACATGGTTAGATTATTTACCTCGACGGTTTTGTGACACCTGGGACCATGGAGCATCTTCTTCCTTATACCAACATTTCTCTTCATAAACCCAGTTTGGCCCTCCTCCACTCCAAAGGTGGAAATAACATTTGAATTTCTTGCAGTGAAAGTAGATCTTCTGGACCAAATAAAAACCCACTACTTTGGAACAAACTTTGAACTTGAATACCTTACCAGTAATATGTGATACCTCAAAATCTTTATAGTTGCGTCCAGTGCATATACCGATAGTGCCAGGCTCACGTTGAGAGGATCCAAACGGAATGAGAAACGAGCAAAAGCAACCACCATGATGAACCCATGTGAGGGAGAGATTGCGTTGACCGAGGACAGAAAGTATTTACAGATCTCACCTCTAAATCGATGATCAAACGAGAAATCCAGTTGATGGGCAATGGATGAAGGGTTGCCAAATGGATCCATTATATAGGAAAAGGATTTGGGTGGATGGATCGGTGAAGAATCACTGGCATCACCACGGTCACCGGGAGAGGGGTGGTGGTGGGGGTGGGAGCCATTAAACCATCATGCTTTTGAAAAAAATAGTAAGGCAATGCCCCACTGCAATCTTTATAAATATCTCAAAAGTATGGAACAAAAAGTACATATCTAAAGGCTTGAGCTAAGACAGAAAAGGAGAAAAGAAACAGAAAAGAAAAACTAGAAAACTAAGAACTAAGAAACTAAGAATCTACAAATAAGAAGAGGAAGACAACAAAAGAAAACTACAACAGATTGTCCAACCAGGTATGAAACTCATTAGCATATTTCTTCTTGATTCTGTGTGTCAACCAATGTAGTTCAGCAAAAAAGATTGCTCTCCAGCCCTGAAATGGTGGTCAGATTTGGTTGAAAATCATATTATTCCTTGAAATCCAGATAGCCCAAGCTCCAAGAATTATAATTTCCATGAAGAAAGGGAGTCTTATTTTGTATTTCATGTCTTCCAAAGCTTCCCAGATGGGGAGTGGGCTATCTCTATTTGGGCATATGAAATTCCAACATCTGTCAGCAAAAGGGCATCCCAAAAAAAGGTGAAAGACTATTTCCTCCTGACCACAATTCATGAGATCACAGTTGTAAGTCTCCAAATAAATTGTTTTCCTTCTTAGAAGATTTCTCGTATTAACCCTGTCATGCATTAACATCCAAAAAGAATTGTGTTTTGGTTGGCAAGAGCTATTCCATATCCATTGGAACTGTGGAGGTACTGTTTTTATCTCAATCATTACTGTATAAGCCTTTTCAGCACTAAATTTCTCAGAACCCCAAATATATGACCAGGTGTCATGATGATCTGCAAGATTCAGGTTTCTTTGCTCATCACATAGGCTCTCCAATTGTAAGAACTGATCATAAGCTTGCACTATGAGAGGAAGATGAAACAAGTCCTCAAGAAACTCAGTCTAAAGTGTCTCAAAGACTGTGATCTGAGTGTTTTTAGCAAAAGAGAATAGGTGTGGGAAATTATGACGCATGCATGATGTGTGCCATAGGTCAGTCCAGAGTAGTGCAGATTTCCCATCACCCAAGTGACACCTTGCCATTGATTTGAACTGGTCAATGAGCTTCAGGTTTGCTTTCCACCAAAAAGACCCTATCATTTGTCATCCTGGTAGTTGTCCCTCTACATAATAAGACTCGAAGATCATTTTAACCCAAGGGATATCCTGTCTGTTGTAAAACTTGTGGAGATTTTTCAAAAGAAGTGCACGGATTTGAATTGTAATGTCCTTCACTCCAAGACCTCCTTGGTTTTTTGGTCGACAGACCATAGTCCATTTCAGCATAGCTGGTCTATGATCTTCTGGGTCAGGTCCTCTCCATAAGCAGTGTCTAAGGTATTTATTTATTTGTTTTCTAATTGTTTCTGGCAGATCCAGACAGCACATTGCAAAAATTGGCAGAGAGGCCAGGATGGACTTGACAAGGAGCAGTCTACCTGCTTGTGTCATAAAAGTGGCCAGTCCAAGCAACTTATTAGCTATTCTCTTGACCAGGGGCAGACATTGTTCCTCTATTGGTTTATACAAACCCAAAGGTAGCCCAAGATATGTGAAGGGGAAGGCTTCTCTTTTGCAGCTCAAAGTTCTTATTAGGATTTCCACTTTTTCCTCAGAAACATTGATGGGGATCAAGCTTGACTTGGAGTAATTAACCCTGAGGACAGTAGCATCATCAAAAGTGTTGAGGACAGCTTTGAGAAACACCAGTTGTCTAGCATCAGCTTGTAGAAGGATCAGTGTGTCATCAGCATACTGTACTATAGGGAAATCAGGGCAGGAGTTGAAATGTAGAGGTGAAGTAAGCAGCCCTTGGTGCATTGCTTTGTTCAAAATAGACTGCAAGAGGTCATCAGCAATTACAAAAAGGAGTGGGGATAGTGAGTCACCCTGTCTAACTCCTTTCTTACAATAAATTTTTTCCCTGGTACTCCATTTAACAAAATAGTAGAGGAAGCAGAGTTAAAGAAGAGCCCCATCCACATGATCCATCTCTCACCAAAACCTTTTGCCCTTAGAATCTCATTGATTTCTTTATGTTCAATACAATCAAAAACTTTAGCAAAGCCCAGCCAAGACAGTCATGTATAGCTCTATATTTCAGAAATCCATACTGGTTAATGTGCACAATTTTGAGAATAATCTTTTGAAGTCTATTTGCCAGGAGCATGGTGATGATTTTTAAGCAGGTGTTCAACAGAGATATAGGTCTAAAATCATTTGTAGTAACTGGGGCTGAGATTTTTGGAATGAGTGTTAATGCTCTCCAAATTGACATCTCCATCATAGAAGTCATGAATAAGTTTTCTGACATCATCACCAATGATATCCCAGCAGTTCTTGATGAACTCATTGTTAAAACCATCTGGACCAGGGGATTTGTCTGAAGGCAGATTTTTCATTACCTCATCAATTTCCTCAGAAGTGAAATTCTTCTCCAGATCAGTGAAAATTTGTTGATCAGAGATTGGACCATACAAACTTTGTAAATCAAAGTGCATGTGGGTATCCTTAGTGGTACCCAATCTCTTCCTAAAGGAATCCCATAATAGAGCAGCTTTGCTTTCATGATCTATGAATTCAACCTGGTTTTTATTTTGCAGCATGACAATGTGATTATGCCTATGATTAATTGTTGCTTTGGTATGAAAAAATTTGGTGTTTTCATCACCAAATTTTACCCCTTTAATTTTCGCTCTCTGCTTCCAATAAATCTTCTTGTTCTTGAGCAAAGTGAGGAGCTCATCCTTCAACAAATTCCTACTATTCCATTCAAAATCACTAAGACTTATGTATTCTTCTATCAAATCAAAGAAGAAAATGACCTCATTTAGATTCTCAATTTCTCTTTTCAAACAAGAGAAAGTCTTAGCCCAGTGCTTCAGTGCCCTTTTGATATTTTTGAATTTAGCATTAATACTTTTTGCAGAATCAGAGTGTCCAACTGGGATATTCCAAGCATTAGCAACCACTTCCTTAAAGTCACTGTGTTGTAACCAATAGTTCTCAAATCTGAAAAATTTGTGCTTAGAGTTGAGAGTGCCAATTCTCACAACACAGGGAATGTGATCGGAGGTGGACATGTCAAGAGGCATAGCCAATGTGTCAGGAAAGGCAGTCATCCAGGCAGTAGAAGTGAAAAATCCAATCCAACTTTTCCAGTAGAGGATTATCTTGCATGTTGCTCCAGCTGTATTTTCTGCCTTTCAAAGGCAATTCCACAAGCCCTAACTTAATGATGGCTTCATTAAACAATAACATTTTAGTGACATCACCTCCAGGCTTGTTTTTGTCAGAAGGATGTCTGATAAAATTAAAATCTCCCATAATAATCCACTCTATGTCATTGGGCATGTGAATATTCTTAAACCACTCAATGAAGATAGCTTTCTCACTATGAATACATGGGCCATATATGTTGGTGAGAATCCAGGTTTTAAGAGACATCTTGCATGTGAATTGAACTGAGACTGGATAATTGTTTTTGAAAAGAGTCTCACCCTCAAACAAAGCCCCATTCCAAGCAACTAACAACCCACCAGAAGCTCCCTGTTATGGAAGATAGTCGAATTTATTGAATCTAGGAGGGCAGAAGTTTCTCAAGTAAGTAAGATCAAAGTGATCCCTTTTAGTCTCTTGCAGACAGAGAAAAGAACTACAGCTTTCCTCAATCTTTTAGTGCACAACAAGCCATTTATTTTCAGAATTAATGCCCCTGATGTTCTAGTTAAGAATATTCCAATTTCTGTTGCTATTCATATTGGAAACTTGTTTGAGAGATGCAAACCGATAAGCACCAGCACTTATCATATTGTAAACTATAGGCAATCAGTCGATCATTAACAGTGAAACTGGGATAGTACCAACATTCAACAAAATACAGCCAGCATCCAATTCTAAGAGCATAAACAGGCCATTTCATACAAAAGTTATTAGCCACAGGCCACAAAAAAATATTACAAGAGCCAAATCCATGTAAAATATATTTATAGTAAGTCCTGATATCCACTAGACCCCTCTTGGCCTTGCATTTCGTGGAGTACTTAATCATTCTTGTACTGTTGGAGTTGTTTCTTCATTCTTGTCCATGGGTATCATGTCCAAGGCTTCCTGTGATTTCTTCTTCTACTTTTTTCTCAATTGCAGATCTAGCTCATCTTCAGCCACCTTGCAAAATGATTTAGTTAGGTTTTTGACTATTGCTTTTGAAATGATAGGAGGAGTAGCATTGCAAGGTAAACATGAAGAAGTATGACATGAACCCCTCTTATATCCTTCATTAACTTTACTGATTCTTTCACTTCTCCTTACCTCCGATTCCACTAGAGGTGTCTTTCCTCCTCTCCTCTTCTTGGCATTGTCATTCCCAAAAGGAAGGAGTAGAGCTTGTTCTTGGTTTAGCTCCTGGGGCATCTCACTGCTTGATTGTCTAGCAGCTTGAGGTTGGCAAACTGGGGGCTTTGTGACCTGACACTTACCAGGAATATGGAAAGTAATTGATTCTTCAGTCATACGAGGTGCAGTTAATAATCCCCAAAGTGTGGATTTGAGCATATTAACAGTCCACTGAAATTTTTCTGGAGTCATAAGGAGGTGTATAATGAAATTGAACCAACTTACTAGTATCTTAACTGTAAGTGCAGCAGAGGCCTCATCTGGTTTTGTTGCAAAATGCTTCTTCAATAAAAACAATCCTTCCTTAGAGATTACTGTATCAGAAGAAGCTGCAGCCATAAGTTGTAATTGTTTAAGAACCATAATAGAGGCACCCTCAGGAGAGTTATTGAAATGCACTTAAAGTAATTCAGACCATGTAAGTCTATTGGACTTTGCATTATTACCTGGATTTTCCTTTAGAACAGGTAAAGTTAATTCATCTGATTGTTTTGCTATAGACTCATTTTGCAGGTGTTGAGGCACATGATCAGAAACCACCAGACTGTCAGAGATGTTGTTATCACTTTGCTCCCCCTACCAGCATATCAATCTTAGGGACTGACACTTCAGTTGAAAGAACAGATGGAACACATACAGTCTTCACACCAACATTTTGCTGAGATGTTGCAACAAATTGCTCTTGAACTGAAACACTGCAACTATCAGGCTCCATGGTGTTAACCACTTGGTCTTCCGCATCCTCAATTTTAGCATAAGCAGTAATAAGACATTGTAAACTAGATCCCAAAGAATGCAGTTCATGATTAACCTCACTACCAGGGGCGAAAACATCCATGTTGTTGAGGTTAGTAGAATCACCCTCAGAAACAGAAATAGTGGTGGTACTGCTAGAGCCATTCTGTAAGGGCATGCTTTGAATCATATCCTGGCCAATATCCTGAACCTGTTGTTGAACTTCTTGCTCCACTAACTTAATTGTTGGCTGTTGAAAAACCCAGTGGTCATCCTATTCCCACTCATCTTCATTCATCTCATCATCATCATTGTTCTGCAGACCATCATTGTTCTGACCGTTAAAAGGTTGTATAAGTAGAGCGTGTGGATCCTCTCCTAGAGGAGGAATTGGATCTTCATCTGCAGGTCCACCTCCAAGCAGTTCCTCATGAATAATCTCAACTAGACTAGACCAACCATCTTCTTTAAAAGATTCACCTTTAGAACATCTGATGCTGCGAGGGATATGTATCAAATCTGTCACCCTAACCTTAGCAATGATTCTACCCTTCTCCCTGGGGTCATTTTCCCAAGCAATCAACTTGCCCCACTTACTAAGCGTAGTAGCTAGGTTATCAGTGGTCTGATAGTCAAGAGGGACGCCTAAAATCATAATCCAACACACCCTATTGAAATAGATCCTGCGCTAGTTTCTGCCTCTGTTATGTTTCATAATGGAAATGGCGATATCGCCATAGATATGTGGACTGGTGCTGACCAATCTGTCCCTATCATGGACATGCTGAAACTGCACAAACGCCTCCCCAATGGGACATCTATGAACTGATCTAACTCCCACATGCATGACCTCATCGAGAAACTCCTCAAGGATTGCTCTGACATTGGGGAACAGTACCTGGTCTGGCAGTGGATGGATGGTATCCACAGCGAAATCTTCATGACACGGGTTGCGCCTGGGAACCACCGCATGGGAAACTCCAAGCCTCCCTTCTACTGGGATCACTTTGAATCCATGAGGCAGAAAAGAAACTAGGTCGAAAGGAATGTTGGCCATGGTGTTTTGCGTGAGTGGCCGAAGGTGGTTTTGCTCGTCGGAGACGACGAGGTGGGTGGAGCTCAAGTTTTGAACAGTGGCTGAAACAGAGGAAGGTGAAGCAGAATGCGAGGACACAAGCACTCGTTTAGGTTGGAAATTGGGAAAGAGCCCCGAGACCAGCTCCCCAAAAGAGGAAACTGGCTTAATTGGTGGCGGGGGTCCATGGGCTCTAAACCGGTCTGCTACCACCCTGTCAGCCCAAGCACATTCTAGGGGCCCAACAAAGGAGTCGTATGTATTATGAGGTAAATGCCTAGTTAGGCGAGGTTGGGTGCAGAATTTTGCCATGTGGCCCAACATGCCGCATGCAAAGCACGTCAAACGTGTCCGCTCATTGTTATGTTGATCCTCATGCACATCATTAGCGGCCACAATTGCAGAGGGATTAGGGGGCACATTAAGGGAGTCATTATTGGGGATATTCAAACGCGATGAATGCTGGTCCAGCGTTGATGGTTCCTGGGGGACAGCCGTTAGAAAACCGAAACCGGCTGCCGTGCCGGCGAAGCCGTACGTCGGTCACCGCCGGCGATCACCCGACCATTGCGGCCAACAAGTGACCATTCCTCCTCTTATTCCCGATAAAACTTGATCTCTTCTTGAATCCAACAAGGGCCACCATTACCCAAAAGGTTAAAAACCATTTCAAACTCTTTCTCGATGATTCTACCCGCATTTTAAACCTCAAAGCCCATAGACATAGAATCCACAGAGAATTGGAAAGATCTATGTTTCAAAAAGCGAACACGAAAACCTTGTGGATAACCACCAAAGAAAGCATGGAGAGCCACACAAACCGTATGGACATCGAGGCAAAAGGTGGCACGGCAGAAAGATACCACCATGGTGAACTCTTTTTGCCTGAATCCCGGAGAGAAGTACACTGGGTGTCCAAACTTTCTTCTCATCTCTGCTTGAAATGCCTTGCCACGCAAGAAGTTGAGCACGGGAGGGTCCATGGCTGGCCAGAAGTCTTTGAGGCGTCCGTGGCCAGAGTGGCCGGCGGTCGGAGAGGTGGCCGCCGGGGACGGAGTGGCCACCGGTGCAAAATCGCCAAGGGAGTCGCCTATGGAGCCAAGCTTATTTGGTGCATCGCGGTATATCGAATCCTCCAATTCTAACGAGCCCTTACATATTTACTTCATTTTCAGACCATGCTTGTTGTGAGAAGCTCTGGTTTGTGAGAAGCATATACCCAAACCTGCCCCAAATGGGACAAATTTTTTACCATGACATGTTGATGCCGCTCCATGATAGCATGCCAAGTTTCATGAATTTTAGACGAGTTTTGGATTTACTAGAATTTAAAAACCAGGCATCTCAATGTTTTGCCGGCAATCAATGGTGCCCTAGTGTTTGAAATTCATTCCCATTTCTTGCATGGGACCTAAGCATGCACCCAAGGACACATATTTGATTTTTCAACCAATTTATATGCACTGGAGCATGTGCATGTAGTTCACATCTGAATTATGCACATAAATGCATTTAAAACTCAGTTAATGCATAAAAATGTCCAAACGAACCCCGAAAAATCACAAAAAAACACACAACACTCCTATTGTTCTATGCTGACACGAGAAAAAAATTGGAAGCAATAAGAGGCACTGGATATCGTTTCGTCCCCAAAGGTGGGATGTTCCCTACTGAAACCATCATGCTTGTTGTGAGAAGCTCTGGTTTGTGAGAAGTATATACCCAAACCTACCCCAAATGGGACAAAAAATTTACCACGGCATGATGATGCCACTCCATGATAGCATACCAAGTTTCATGAATTTCATACAAGGTCTGGATTTACTAGAATTAAAAAACCAGGCATCTGAATGTTTTGCCGGCAATTAATGGTGCCCTGGTGTTTGAAATTCATTCCCATTTCTTGCATGGGACCTAAGCATGCACCCCAGGGACACAGATTTGATTTTTCAACCAATTTACATGCACTGGAGCATGTGCATGTAGTTCAAATTTGAATCATGCACATAAATGCATTGAAAACTCAGTTAATGCATAACAATGTCCAAACGAACCCCGAAAAATCACGAAAAATGAGATAACACTCCTGTTGTTCTATGTTGACACGAGAAAAATTTTGGAAGCAATAAGAGGCAATGGATATTGTTTCGTCCCCAAAGGTGGGACATTCCCTACCCAAACCATCATGCTTGTTGCGAGAAGCTCTGGTTTGTGAGGAGCATATACCCAAACCTGCCCCGGATGGGACAAAAAATTTACCACGGCATGTTGATGCCGCTCCATGATAGCATGCCAAGTTTCTTAAATTTCATACGAGTTTTGGATTTACAAGAATTTAAAAACCAGGTATCTCAATGTTTGCGGCCGAGTGACGATGGCAGGGTGTTTGACATTCATTCCCATTTCTTGCATGGGACCTAATCAGGCAACTAAGGACACATATTTAAATTTTCAACTAATTTATATCGTTAGAGCATGTGCCTCTAGTTCAAACTTGAATTGTGCACATGAATGCACAGAAAGCTCAGTTAATGTATAAAAATGTCCAAGCAAACCCCGAAAAATCCCAAAAATTGACACAACACTCATGTTATTCTATGTTGATAGTAGGAAAAAATTTGAAATCGAGAAGAGGCAACGGATATCATTTTATCTAGAAAGGTGAAACGTTCCCTACCAGAACCATCACACTTGTTGTGTGAGAAGCTCTAGTTTATGAGAAGCTTATACCCAAACCTGCACCAAATGGGACAAAAAATTTACCACGACATGTTGATGCCGCTCCATGATAACATGCCAAGTTTCGTAAATTTCGAACGAGTATTGGATTTACTATAATTACAAAAGCAAGTACATTGACATTTGCTGGAGAGCCACGGTGCCGTGGTGTTCGAATTTCATCCCCATTTCTTGCATGGGAGATAAGCATAAACCCATGGACACATATATGATTTTACAACCCATGTTGGTGCACCGGAGCATGTGCATGTAGTTTAATTTTGAATTGTGCACCTGAAATAGCTAGAAAACCAATTTAATGTACAAAATGTTCAAACAAACCCTGAATAATTCCAATTCTTTTACGACACACATATAGTTGCATGTTCACTCCACATAAAAGGTCTAGCAACTCAAACACTGTCCATTGCCGCTGTGACCCCATTATGTAATTCAAATCAAGATGAAAAATCAAGTAGATCGCACACAGTTTATTATCACCAACCGTGTGAGATGCAACACAAAATATCCTGGAGCACCGTCGGTGTGTAGTACACCTATGGCTTACGCGAGAAGGTGCGTCGGCTACAACCCACAGTCGGCATCTCAAGCACACTAGCTTGCTCCCCAAATATCATTTCACTATTCTATCGTCGCCGGTGAAAGATGGGAACATGGACCCGCGTCGTGAGGGCAACTTCGGTGGCCCACTCCGGCGAGAGCGCGGCCACAGCTGCCATGCGCGTGCGAACAAGGTGCATGAGCGCGGCCGCAATCTGTGACCGGGCGGCCATGGCAGCCCAAACGGCCACTGTTGCTTCTCATGTGGCGGCAGCAACATCTGGCTCGGGGATAACAACTGGCGAGAGCGGCACAACAGCTGTCCGTTCCGCAAGGGCTGCCTTAGCTCTAATGGAGGCCGCCCATGACAATGTCGAGGCCGCCCATGCCCAACTCCTAGAGGTCACTGCACAAATTGAACGAAGCTTCTCCGACAACGGTCGGCAACCCACGGCCGAAGAGTTGGCAATCGCCGAGAGCGTTCGAGCAGCCGTCCGTTCCTCCGTCGCATACCTTGCAACGACAGAGCTCGTCCAAGCCTAGATTGCGTCCGCCCACTCCCATCTCGTGGCGGCCTTTTCTGAAGAGATGGCGGACGCGGATGACAAGATGTTTGCCGAGTATGGTGCGATGGATGCCATGGAGCCCCTTCCCCAGGAGACCGTCGGGCGCGAACTGGACATGGAGGCGGCGGCGGAGATCGACGAGCACCAGCCGTAGTAATACTCTGTGTTTTGTTTAATTAATAGTGTTGGTCTTTAATTTGTTAGAGTAATGTTTAGGTCAGCTAGCTTTGTTTAATTGCTGAACTTGATTGATTAAGAAGTTAGTCTCCTTTGTGTACCCAAATTATGCAATGACGTGGATGACCACTGTAACCAGGAAATTCGAACCAAAATTGTTGACGTTCAAACTCATCACACACGGGTTAAGCTATCTGAATCGTATGTGATGTTCACATATCGTACACGGTTCTGAATAAGGGACTATGTCTGATGACACTTTGCGCGCCAGTTTTTTCGCTGATGCGATTCCAAATTTTCGGCTTCCACGGAAATATCTACCGCCCCACCCCCTCCCCCTTACTAAAAGCCACATTTCCCCTGTTTCCTCCTTCCTTTCCAAGTTGACACTTTCACTCCTTGCTTGCAGCACCGCCACCTCCTCGCCGGTGACCCTGCTTCACGCTGCTCGGCCTCGCCTATCCAGGCAGGTAATCCACACCCGACCCCCATCCTCCTCCTCCTTCCACATCCCACATGCCCCGACCGATGGCGCGAGCATGACACCTTCCACCCAAATCACCGACCCCTCCACCAAATAAGCACGGCCCTAAGCCATGGTGCACGCAGTATAGCCAGGATCTCAAGGAGAATTTGGCAGCGGAGAAGCAAATCGTAGCCGCACGCGCGGATGAGGTCACGATGGCTACCATTCGTGCCGACCCCCAGATCTTGGAGGAGCACCTTGCCATTTGCTAGCTACGCCGGTTAAGCATGCTCAGTTTACCCATTGTGTGTGCTGCTCCTGCATTTCCTTCACAAATTGTGGTGAATTATGCTATCTAATTTTACCATGCAATCTGTTGCTCTAGTGTATATGTTCTATATCTCGTGCAGTGTGGTGCTCAATTATTAACTGTTTTGTTAATTAGCTGTTGTCTTGATTTAACTATTTAGTTCAATTATGCAAATGTGATGTTCAATTCTTCAGGCTGCAATTTTGTATTGTCTTTCATGTGAGAAATACATCGAAATTATCTTTACAAAATACATGAGAAACGAATACAATTGCTATATTTCCATGTTGTCAAGCATGCTTGGTTTGGTTATACATTGTGAAATGTAGTGCTCAGTTAATGTTTGGTTCATTTTTGTTGTGGTGTTTAGTTAATTGTTTGGTTCAATTCTGCAATGCGATGTTCAATAGTTGTGGCTGCATTCTGTTATTGTATACCATGTGAGGAATATATTGAATTTGGCTGTAGTAAATACTTAACATGATGACTAACTACCTTATATGTGTTGCAGGGAAACAATGGGAAGCACTAAGGTTTACAATCGAGGTTAGCATGTGCATGGTCCATTGTCTAATAGCACATTATTGTGCAATTGCAGGAACCATTCTAATATTTTGGTTTTTAACAATTTGGTCTTGCACATGTAGGTCCTACTGTTAGAGGTTTTGACCCACTGTTGGACCCTTTTTGCATATGGGGAAATGAGTTGTCCATGACTATCAATCAAATCAAGAAACTCAGAAAGATTGTTAGGATAAAGAAATTAGCGACAAAAAACAACAAGATCTTTATCTGCACAATGAAGAAGACATCAATTCACTACAAGATGGTACTAACTATTCTACCTTGCCTTTTCTTTTATTCCTTTGCCCCATTTCCAATATAGAGAAGATATTTATGCACATCCTTGTTTTCAGGCCTTTCCAAAGCAGTTCACTGATGATTAGCTCTCAACCCACCTCTATGGTCAGGAGGCAAGGAAGGTTTTCATACAAGACCCACGGTTCAATATTGAAGTGTTCCTGAAGAGGACGAAGGACAGACGGTCAATCATCCACAGGCACTGGCCTAAAGTTGCAAAGACCTTCAACATGAATGAAGGCTCAATATTCGCCTTCCACTTCAACAGTTTTCCAGATGAGATGCATCTGTCTATATACCGTCTATGATGCTAATTTCGAAAGGTTCTACATGTTGCATGTGAAACTTGGTTCTGGTGCAGTTGTGTAATGGGGTAGTTGAGTGATGAAGCTATATCATGTTGTACTCTGATGTATTCCAATTATGAGATTCTGCTTCATTAATATGGAAATGAAATATATTATGTGCTTAATATGAATGTCAATTATATTAATAAATGGACTATTAATAATAGGGCAATTAGCCTGCTAATGGCGAATTAGCCTGCTAATTGGGTTTTGCTATTGCAAACGATTGTTGAAAAAAATACCGTGGGTGATGACCTCAGGCAACGCACATAGTTTCTAGGAATAAACCGTGTTGGATCAAAGAACAATCACACACGACTTTCTCTTGAAAACTATTTGCGTTAGGCCACCTTGCGCAAATGTTTCCCACATAAAAACTGTGTGTGATGGACAACCTTTGCTACACAGTTTCTTGTATGGACCATGGGTGATATACACTCAATAACGCAAATGATTTAACGGGAAAAACTGTGTGTGATGTACTTGTGAAAGGAAACGTTTTCCTTGGAGCAACTGTGTGTACATACAAACGGAAACATTTAGTGGGGACTGACTTTGTGGGATGTACTTGCGACCGGAAACAATTTCGTCGTATAATTGTATTTTTTAGCTCTACTGTACGTATTTTCGTATTTGAGTGCTCGCCGGTTGCACACGACCTCATTTTGCCGAGCGTGTGTGCCAGGAGGGCATATCCCGACGATTTTTGGGTCGTGTGGGAAGGACCCCTCTATCACCCACACTCACTTGGCGATGCTTCGAAATGCCATCGCGGAAAGGGGTTAAAAACCGTTTGTTTAGGACCGACGTGTACCGGTGCACAACCAAGAAAACCTCAGAAATCATGTACCTCGAACCTTCGAAAACATCCGATATACTAGATGTGGAAATACATCAGATCACTCTCCCCAGTACTGGGTGTCGTCAAACTACTCTCACCACAAAGAGTATAGAAGCATTTTCGATGTCGGCGACCTCTGGTATTCCGGAACTGAAACGATAAGCACTATGATGAAAACACCTAGGAGCTCAACTCCCTGGGACACTGCCACAACCTCTAAATGTCAGGAGGCACCAAGACAGAATCCCCCTCACAATGATATCGCAACAATCCAACAATACCCGCGTGATCCTAAAAAATGAATTAAAAAAGGATACAAGAGTGGGAAAAAACCTACGTCATGATTCCACACCAGAGCGACGAAGGGGCTGAGGAGTAAAAAGAATTCCTATTCTCCAATATAACTAGACTCAAAAATAGTTTTTTTCTAGACTCAACAACGGCAACGGTTCAAGCAATCAAGGGGGCTCCTAAGGTCGGTAAGGCTCTGATATCAACTTGTTGCGCCCAAGATGCGATTCTATCCCAATCACGTGATGAAGTCATGATTGGGCCACAACCGCATTTCAAGCGCATAGCAAGGTGGATATAATTGCAATATACCATGTACTGAATAGATGAGAATACAAGATAAAGGCTTACACTCACCACAAGCTACATCATTCATACAACAGTTCATCAATACATACCAATCATCATACAGAAGAGCATGATCCGACTACGAATGAAATCAAATGAAAAAAAGAACGACATCCACCCTGCTAATCCCAGGCTCCCCGACCCAGAACCTATCCCTTGATTTAAGAAGAAGAACTCCAAAAGCAATCAAGCATTGCTATCACATTAGAGCATCGCTTTACCTGCTCCTACAACTGTTGTTGTAGTAATTTGTGAGCCATGAGGACTCAGCAATCCCATTACCATGGGTATCAAGACTTGCAAAGCTTAAAGGGTATGGAATGGATAAGTGGTGAGGTTGCAGCAGCACTAAGCATGATATGGTGGCTAACTCACGAACACAAGAGTAAGGTGAGAAGCTACGCAAACGGTCGCAAACTAGTAATGATAAGGAAGTGATCCTGAACTACTTACATTCAAACATAACCCCACCGTGTTATCTAATCGAACTCACTCGAAAAGAGATAGTCACGGTTACACACGCGGTTGGTGTATTTTAATTGAGTTTACTTCAAGTTCACTACAACCGGATATTAACAAATTCCCATCTGCCACATAACCGCGGGCACGGCTCTCGAAAGTTTAAACCCTGCAGGGGTGTCCCTACTTAGCTCATGACAAGGTGGCGATCCATGGAGACAATCCTCCATAGCGGGACCCTTTGATCAGACTCGGAATCGCAGTGCAAAAGACATTTCGACAATGGTAAAACAAAAGCAGCAAGACCTCCTGATGAACTGACCTAGTTTGATAGGATTCGCACGTATCTCGTTCTCAGGCTACACCAGATGGGCCAGACGTCGGGTTGACTGAGACCCTGGTTGCCCAGGGGGTGCCGGACATCGCCCAGTTTGGGCCAACACTCATGAGAAGCATTGGCCCGGGGTTGATTAAGAGTCCTCAGGTGCTAGCCGGTCCCTATGCAAGTTATAGTTGCTATTAGGCAAATGGTAAAACCAATGTTGGGCCTTGCTGGAAGAGTTTTATTCAAAGCGAACTGTCAAGAGGGGCCCATAAACCCTCATCGTGTTAGGGACGCAAAATCAAGGAACATAACACCGATATGACGGAAACTAGGGCGTCATGAGTGGAACAAAACACCAGGCGAAAGGCCGAGCTGTAACACCCTCGATGCGACTATAGCTCCCACGTGTCGAGGCACGACTTAGAGACATAATCGCATTGAAGGCATATGTCGCAAGTAAGGTAATCTTTACACATCCCATGTAATATAATAATAAAGGGGAGATAACATAGTTGGCTTACACTCGCCACGTCAATCAAGGTACATAAATAACATTACATCATCCAAACACTCATGGCCCGACTACAGCGCCAAAATAAAAGATAACCCAACATGCGACACAGTCCCGATCACCCCAACTGGGCACCACTACTGATCATCAGGAAAAGAAACATAATAACGTTGAGAGTCCTTGTCGAACTCCCACTTGAGCTCGAGCGCGTCACCTGGAGCGGAATCATCAGGCCCTGCATCTGGTGTAATAGTAATCTGTGAGCCACAGGGACTCAGCAATCTCGCACCCTCGCGAGCAAGACTATTTAAGCTTAAAGGTAAGGCAAGGTAAATATAAGTGGAGCTGCAGCAAGCGACTAGCATATATGGTGGCTATCCTGTTCGCAAAAGAGAGCGAGAAGAGGAGGCAAAGCGCGAGCGAGAAACTAGAGAGTAACCTGCGCAAGCATTACTCCAACACCGTGTCCACTTCCCGGACTCCGCCGAGAAGAGGCCATCACGGTAACTCACATGGTTGATTCATTTTAATTAAGTTAAGGTTCAAGTTATCTACAACCGGACATTAACAAATTCCCATCTGCCCATAACCGCGGGCACGGCTTTCAAAAGTTCAAATCCCTGCGGGGGAGTCCCAACTTAGCCCATGACAAGCTCTCACGGTCAACGAAGGAATAGATCTCCTCCCAAGACGTTTCGATCAGACTCGGTATCTCGGTTCTTCAAGACACTTCGACACGTTAAAACAAGACCAGCAACATTGCCCGAATGTGCCGACAAATCCCGATAGGAGCTGCACATATATCGTTCTCAGGGCACACTCAGATGAGACATCCTACGAGTAAAACCAACCCTCATGTTGCCCTGAGGTGGCCCCGCAGTCAACTCGGTTCGGACTAACACTCAGAGGAGCACTGGCCCGGGGGGGTTTAAATAAGATGACCCTCGGGCTCCGGAAACCCAAGGGAAAAAGAGGCTAGGTGGCAAATGGTAAGACCAAGGTTGGGCATTAATGGAAAAGCTTTAATCAAGGCGAACTATCCAGGGGTTCCCATTATAACCCAACCGCGTAAGGAACGCAAAATCCGGGAACATAACACCGATATGACGGAAACTAGGGCGGCAAGAGTGGAATAAAACACTAGGCGAGAGGCCAAGCCTTCCATCCTTTACCAAGTATATAGATGCATTAAGATAACCAGATAATATAATGATATCCCAACAAGTAAATAAATGTTCCAACAAGGAACGGCCTCCAATCTTCACCTGCAACTAGCAACGCTATAAGAGGGGCTGAGCAAAGCGGTAACATAGCCAATCAACGGTTTGCTAGGACATGGTGGGTTAGAGGTTTGACATGGCAATTTAGGAGGCTTGAAAGCAAGTGGTAGGCATCGTAGCAATGGCATAGCAAAAGAGCGAGCAATCTAGCATAGCAAAGATAGTAGTGATTTCGAGGGTACGATCATCTTGCCAGCAAAGTTGTCAGAGTTGACTGGATCCTCGAAAGCAAACTCAACGGGATCCTTGTTAGCGAACTCGTCTCCCGGATCTACCCAAACAAGACAAACAAGCAACAAGGACACAATCAACCACGTGCAAGGATCAAACAATATGATGCAAGGATGGTATGCTATGCGGGATGCGATGCGGGATGCATGAACCTGGCCTCAACATGGAAATCGAAGTGTGCCACTAGAAAGATGAGATGAAATCGCTTGAAAACGATATAAAGAACGCAGAAATCGGAGTTACGGTTTGGAAATGGCAAGCAAAACAAATATGACACCGGTCTGCGATTTACAGCAAGTAGCCATCTAAAAGAAAGGAGATGAACATGTTACAGCATCCAAACATGACAACAAAATACATGGCACGGATTCACTCAAGATGCTTAACAAAAGTCTAGCACTGAGCTACATCCAATTCATCCATTAACAGATTCAAACAAGCATGGCAAAAATGCATATGGCAAACAGATTTCAGACTTAGTGAAATTAACACTTGTCTGGAATTTCAGATCAGGTAGCACTCTTTGGAGCAACAAAACTACATGATACAGGACCTGAACATGGCAACGTAAAGCATGGCATGGAGCTACTCAAAGAGCTTAACAAAAGTCCCTTAGTGACCTTGAGCCAAAAGGGATCAGAAAATACAATTGCAAGCATGTGAACATGGCAAAAACATAATCAGATCACAGACTTAGTGAAAACTGGCACATGCTGAAACAGGTATCAAGTAGGCATGTTTACGAGCTCGATGCACTCACTATCGAGCAATTCATGACAATCTAAGCATACATCTATCAAGAACACACAAAATACAAGCTAGACATGGCAAGAACAATAGCATAGCATGCCCGGGTCAACTACAACATCATCGGCAAAATTGCAAACAAGTTGACAATCTGCCCAGATTCACAAAGTAGCAAAAGTAGACCTCGATTGACTCAAGCTAGGGTGCTCCATAATTGCAAAAAAATACATGGATGGATAGAGCACTACAAGATTAACAAAACACCCTTACTGATCATCCTCAAAAGAGGCACGGATCACTAGAAAACAACAAGAACATATGGCCATATGAAATAGACAGATCAGGGACTTAGTGGAATTGCTAAGTCCCTGAAATCAGCACTACCAAGTGCCTCACTTCGCAAGCTTGCACTAGTCACCACACACATCACAAAAATACATGGGTTTCACCTCTGGAAAGATGACAAAACCCTTAACAAAACATAACTAGAGCTCATGGGCATAACATGCACACCATAATCATGGCAAAAATGACAAATATGCAAATGGAGTAGCAGATCTGGCAAATAACTCAAGTAGCCCTCTTCTAACAGCATTTCGGGCATCAAGATGAACTCAAATGAAAATGATGCAATGGAATGAAATGATATACTCTCTGAGATGAACATTTTGATATGCTATATGACCAAATCGGAGCTACGGATGCAAAGCTACGGCACAATGAACATAGGCACATGGATTAGGGTTTCGGGAGAAAAAGTCAACCCGGGGAGATATTTCCAGATCTGGATCGCACGCGGATCGAGGTTTGACGCCGTCCTCGCCGGAGTTCTTGCCGGACTTGGAGGGAGAGGCCAACGCGAGGAGGCGAGGCGGTGGTCGGAGGAGGCGCGGCGACCGGGCGGCGGCGGCGAGCTCGTCGGCGGCGGGGCGCGCGGCCGGGCGTGGAGGCGGCAATGACCGGCGATGGCAGCGCGGTCCGGCTGGGCAGCGCCGCGGCGGAGGCGGCGGAGCGCGGCGCTGGCTCGGGAGGAGAAGGGCGGTGGGCGGCGGATGGCGGCTTCGGGCCGCGGGGGCCCCGGCTGGGCCGAGCGGGCCGGCGGGGAAGTGGGCGCGCGGCTCGGCGAGTGAGGAGGTGACACGTGGCGGCGGCGGGGGCAGGTCGGACGTGTCTGGCGCCGTCCGGACGTTTCCGGTGGTGGCGGATCTGAGATTTAGGGTTAGGGACGACGGGAGACCCGGGATTTTCGGGGAGAGGCCTTTATATAGGCATAGAGGGAGCTAGGAGAGTCCAAATGAGGTGCGGTTTTTGGCCATGCGATCGTGATCAAACTCTCTAGATGATGGAGCAGGTTTAGGTGGGTTTTGGGCCAAAATTGGAGGGGTGTTGGGCTGCAACACACACGAGGCCTTTTCGGTCCCTCGGTTAACCATTGGAGTATCAAACGAAGTCCAAATAGTACGAAACTTGACATGCGGTCTACCGGTAGTAAACCAAGGCCGCTTGGCAAGTCTCGGTCCATTCCGGAAATGTTTAATCCCCACACACGAAAGAAAGCTAGAAATGACCAGCGAAGGAGAACGAAGCGCCGGAATGCAAAACGGACAACGGGGAAAATGCTTGAATGCAAGAGATGAACACGTATGCAAATGCAATGCACATGATGACATGATATGAGATGCATGACAACGACAACAACACACGGAGACAAAAACCCGAACCCGCGAAAATAAAATAACTTAACGCCGGAAACGGCAAGAGTTGGAGTACAAATTGGGAAAGTAATATCCGGGGTGTTACACGAGCCTTCCACCCTTTACCAAGTATATAAATGCATTAATTAAATAAAATATATTGTGATATACCATGATATCTATGTCCCAACATGTAACAACCTGCAACTACACCTGCAACTAGTAATGCTATAAGAGGGGCTGAGCAAAGCGGTAACATAGGAAAACAACGGTTTGCTGGGATGGTGAAAATGTTAGAGGCTCATCATGGCAATTTGAGAGGCTTGATAAAGAATTGGTTGGTAGCACGACATAGCAATAACATCGAGACAACTAGCAAAGCAAAGATAGTAGTGGTATCCAAGGTAATAGTCATCTTGCCTGAATTCCTGCTAGGAAGAAGATCGAGTCCATGAAGTAGACGGACCAACGCAGTCGAACAGATCCTCACAACTGCAACATTACCAAAACTATCGAGAAGAAGCACAACCGAAAAGAAGCAAACAATATGGTAAACAAACAAGCATAATCATGGCATGACGCACAACCAAGTATGATGCATGTACGGTTTAATGAGTCATGGTAGGGCAAAGTGCAACAAACAATAATACAAATTAAGTGGAGCTCAATATTGACAGAACACCACATTCATATATTTAGTTTGCTCTCGTTTATGTACCCAACAATATTAAATGTTGTTAAACAGGGCAATAGGTGAAGCATATGTAAACTATCTATTTAGGAAAGTTTAAATGAGGCTGGAAACAACAAACAACAATTCGAAAAAATCCCCATATGTCATTTAGCAATTTAATGCAAACAACAACTTTAACCATTTTAAATGTTGTTATCATGATGTAGATGACATATTCAAGTTTTATGCAATTTTTATGAAAATATTGACATACTATAAGATATGAAATATTTTGTCACCATGGTGGAAGGAAAGGGGTGCCATGGTGGCGAATCTGAAATGATGCTGCGACAACATTTCGGTTCTCCGGCAACTCGTTGACATGCCGGTGCAAACGATCAAACGAGAGATGAGCGGACCGTGCAGGAGATGGTGGGGTGATCCCGGATACCGACTTCCCACATGTTGGTGGCATGGAAATCGAGGAGGAACGTGCAAAGACCACTCGGACACGATGCAAATACGGGCATCTCATACATCACACATGCATTCATTCACGGGCGGTCGTCTCATCATTATACCTTTTAAGCATGTATTTTCGGAGTGGATCGGGTTTGATGCAATGTAGGGGAAGTAGACATTCTCGGGACGGTCATAGAGGAAGTCGTAGTACACGGGTCATAGTGGGAAGTAGAGGTGCTATCAGTCATCGGCGACAGTAGTGGAAGTAGAGGTACACAACGTCTTGTCGAAAATCATGACGGCGGTAGTTGTACACATGTTGTAGTCGAACTTGATAGAACCAATGTCCTCGAGGGTAGTTGTGGTACATGGGGTCTTCGGACTTGCCGGTCTCGGTTCTTGCAGCGGTAGTGGTATATCTCGTAGTGGAACTTGGTGTGTCCAAGGTCTTCGGCGTAGTGGTACGCATTCTGTAGGCGAACATGGATCGTGGTACTTGGCGAATCGAGGGGTGCACTGGGCCTTGGTGTGCAGAAGACACTTGGGACACAGAAGCCATCGGGCTGTTGTTCGTAGGAAACGAGCTGAACCAGGGGAGGTCAAAGCAGCAGCTGTGGCAGCAGAGTTGGCCAGAGGGGACGGCTCAGGCATGAGCTCCATAGCACGAGGATGAGGATGACGGAGATGCAACAAACGATGGGCGCAGGCATCGAACTTGCCAGAACCGGTCGCGGGAGGTCGTCGGGGTCCCGTTCCCGCCAGATCAAAGCGGAGGCAGGCTGATGGACTTGGGGCTCACGTATCAGAGCTCCTGGTGTGCAATAGCGGCAGCGGGGCAAGCACTAGTCCAGCGGGACATGGGGGTCGTCGGGAACCCAGTGGAGCAACGGATACAGCAAACAGGGCGGAGGCACCATGGATGGAGCTTGCAGCTCGGGCAGGGAGGTGGAAGTACAGATGCTGCCAACAGCAGCAGATGTGCAAGAGGAAGAGCAAGTCGCCGATGGAGGAAGCTGGCAGCGGCCCGGGCAAAGGTTTGGGCGGAGCTCCTCTGGTTGGACGCTATTCAGGAGGAAGGACGTCATAGAGCGGTGTCGTGAGGAACGCAGGGGCTGCGGGTGGCTGCGTGCCTGCAGGGGCGAAGAGATGGGTGCGGGTGCACGTGCAGAGGCTCAGGGTCGAGCTACTGACGCTCGACGAAGACGGCACAGAAGTGATGGAGGAGGGCTGAAGTAGGTTGCAGAGGGCTCGTCGGCGTGAGAACGGGAGGTGGACGGCGGGGGATTCGACCGAGGGGATCGGGCACTGCGCATGGGGATCAAGTAGGATAGCGGGGTCGAGCATGGTGGTGGCGGGGGAGGAGGTCGATGGGAGATGGGGATCGGGGGTGGTTGAGGCTAGGGTTAACAGGGCACCGGCTAGGCTGTGGATGGGCCTTAGAGGCCATCCCAGTGGCCAGAGGCCTGGCCTAGTGGCATGTGGCTGCTGGGCTTCTTCTCTCTTCCTCCAAACTGAAAAGGAATAATAAGAAAAGGGCAGGAGAGAAATAGCAATAGGGCTTGGCAAAAATATGCAACATTTGGCGGAGCTTGGGAAGGTGACAAAAGAATTTATAGCAAGGTTGGAGCCCAGGAATTGAGAAGGAAAATGCATGGAACTTAAATTGTAAGTGTGTTATGGTTTATTCCTAAAGAATGGAATATTTTATAATAGCTCCCTAATATTGGAAGGATATGTTATAAAGAGAAGTCACCCTTCCCTCGGTTTAAATGGATCGAAGCTCCATACAATGTATTTAAAAGAATTATACAATTAATGATATGATGGCATGATGACATGATGCAATGCAAGAGATGACATGATGAATGCAGCAAACAAATAAATACACACTATGATAACGAAAAACATGGAAGGTGTCTGGAGCGTCGGTCTCAGGTCGTTACATAGTAGGTGTTTCCAGATTTTCAGTTTCAAGCTCATCATCAGTTTCATAAATATCATGTTGTCTTAGTCTAGCAATTTGTTCATCAATAAATTCACCTAGTGGCACATCAATATCAAGCAAGGTACTAGCATCATCATAAGTATCATTCATGGTAGAAGTGGCATCATCAATAACTGATGTCACTTGAAGCTACGTCGGCATTTCCCCAAAGAGGAAGGGATGATGCAACACAGCGGCGGTAGGTATTTCCCTCAAATATGAAACCAAAGTTGTCGAACTAGTAGGAGAACCAAGCAACACAACGTAAACAGCCCCTGCACACAAATAACAACACCTCACAACCCGACATGTTAAAGGGGTTGTCAATCCCTTTCGGGTAACGGTGCTACAAACGGTGTGTGGCGGGAGATAAAGTTGTAAATATTGACAGATCGAACGCCAAATAAAATAAATTGCAGCAAGGTATTTTTGGGTTTTTGGTTTAGTAGATCTGAAAATAAAAGCAAATAAAAAGGTAGATCGCAAGGGCAAATATATGAGAAAGAAGACCCGGGGGCCGTAGGTTTCACTAGTGGCTTCTCTCGAGAAAAATAGCAAACAGTGGGTAAACAAATTACTGTTGGGTAATTGATAGAACCTCAAATAATTATGATGATATCCAGGCAATGATCATTACATAGGCATCACATCCAAGATTAGTAGAACGACTCCTGCCTGCATCTACTATTATTACTCCACACATCGACCGCTATCCAGCATGCATCTAGTGTATTAAGTTCATGGAAAAACAAAGTAATGCAATAAGAACGATGACATGATGTAGACGAGATCTGTGTATCTATATGGCGGTAGATATAGATCTCATCTTTTTATCCTTAGTAGCAACGATACATATGTGTCGGTTCCCTTTCTGTCACTGGGATCAAGCACCATAAGATCGAACCCACTACCGGGCACTGAGGGAGTCCTGGACTAAGGGGTCCTCGGGCGTCCGGCCTATTGGATATGGGCCGGACTGATGGGCCGTGAAGATACGAAGACCGAAGACTCTACCCGTATCCGGATGGAACTCTCCTTGGCATGGAAGGCAAGCTTGGTGACCAAATATGAATATTCCTTTCTCTGTAACCGACCTTGTGTAACCAAAGATCCCTCCTGTGTCTATATAAACTGGAGGGCTAGGTCCGTAGATAGATCCTCATAATCATAGCCAGGCTAGACTTTTAGGGTTTAGCCATTACGATCTCGTGGTAGATCAACTCTTGTAATACTCATATTCATCAAGATCAATCAAGCAGGAAGTAGGGTATTACCTCCATAGAGAGGGCCCGAACCTGGGTAAACATTGTGTCCCCTTCTCCTGTTACCATCGATCCTAGACGCACGGTTCGGGACCCCCTACCCGAGATCTGCCGGTTTTGACACCGACATTGGTGCTTTCATTGAGAGTTCCACTATGTCGTCCCCAAAAGGTTTGATGGCTCCTTCAATCATCTACAACGATGTTGTCCAAGGGGAGGTCTTCCTCCCCGGACAGATCTTCGTGTTCGGCGGCTTCGCACTTCGGGCCAACTCGCTTGGCCATCTGGAGCAGATCGAAAGCTATGCCCCTCGACACGAGGTCAGATTTGGAAGCTTGAACTATGTCACAGATATCCGTGGAGACTTGATCTTCGACCGATTAGAGACCACGGCAGCCGCTCCCTGCCACCACGATGAACATGACCTAAATCAGTCATCGGTCCATATGCATGAGATAGTACCTATAGCTGCTCTAGCCATAGATCCGGAGCAGATCACGCCATCCGAAGACGGGAAGCTCAACCCTGCCGCTGAAGCCATGGACTCAGCGGCATTGGAGCCACACACAGACTTAACTTCAAGTGAACTATGAACTCGTATCAGGCTACAAGTTCCGAACTATGCGCGTCCGGGCATATCGAGTATGATCGGTCATCGATCGCCGAATTTAGCGCCGCGAACATCTTTCGGCATTCGCCTCTGGGCAACGTGCTAAACTCGTTAAGAGCACTATCCTTAGCGGGGGGCTCATAGCCAAACTTTACCCGGTTCGAACTAGAGATTGATAACAGGGAATTTTGCTTCCCACCCATCGCCCACTTCATACACACTGTAGAAAACTTAACCGACATGCTCGACTACGGCTCTGAAGACATGGACGGTATGGACGACGATGCCGATGAGGAGCCGGGCCAAGACCCGCCATTTCCCAAACGCTGGATAGCCACCTCTTCCTACGACGTATACATAGTGGGTACACCTAAGAGAACTAATGACGACGAGAAAGAAGATCCAGTTGAGGACAAACCTCCTGTGATACGACCAAAACACCGGCGTCAGCGGCGCCGCTCTAAGTCACGTCATGGAATAGATGGCGATACTTGCACAGGGGAAAATAACACTTCGGAAGGTGCCGAAGACAACAAAGACCCCGTCGATGCAACTGCTACACAAAACGAACGGGAAAACGGGCAAGTTAGCCCTGATGGACAGGCCACGCACGAAGACTCGGAGGACAGTAATTATCTTCTACTTTCCGAGGATGAGGCGAGCCTCGGCAGCGATGATTTCATCGTGCCTGAGGAGCCTCAGGAGCTGGAGCGCTTTAAACGCCGGCTAATAGCCACTTCAAGGAGCCTGAAAAGAAGCAGCAGCAACTTCAAGCTGAACAAGATCTGCTCAACGACAGATGGACTGATGTCCTGGCAACCGAAGAACACGGCCTCAATCGCCCAGCCAAAAGCTACCCGAAGCGCAAATTACTGCCTCAGTTTGACGATGAGGCGCCGGAGCACATACCATCATCGCCCAATGCGGCTGACCGACCACTACGTGATCAGGATAAAGCGGCAACTCAAGACGAACACCAGCCAGCCTCGCCTCATCATAAAGGCAGAGGAAAAACAGCTCGAGGACATCCATATGACCTTCGATAAGACCTGGACAAAAGAACAGGACATACCAGATCGATCTACGGATCGCAGGGACGTGCCTCGACACGCGACGATGGCTATCTAGTCAGACGTAATAAGCCTAGTCACTCCCGGGCCGAAAACCGCGGACTGACTCCATCGGAGTTACGTGGCAATGTGGCCCAACATAGAGGCGTCGCACACCCTCTTTTCTTCACAAACGAAGTAATGGAGCATGAATTCCCAGAAGGGTTTAAACCCATAAATATAGAATCACATGATGGGACAACTGATCCTGTGGTATGGATTGAGGATTTCCTTCTCCATATCCATATGGCCCGCGGTGATGACCTTCATACCATCAAATACCTCCCGTTAAAACTCAAAGGTACAGCTCGGCACTAGTTAAACAGTCTGCCAGAAAATTCTATTGGCAGCTGGAAGGATTTGGAAGACGCCTTCTGCGACAACTTCCAAGGCACATATGTCCGGCCGCCATACATCGATGACTTAAGCCTTATAGTTCAACAGCCCGGAGAATCAGCGAGGAAGCTCTGGACTAGGTTCTTAGTTAGAAAGAACCAAATCGTCGACTGTTCGGACGTGGAAGCTCTAGCAGCCTTCAAACATAGCGTACGGGACGAGTGGCTTGACCGCCACGTCGGTCAAGAAAACTAAAATCCATGTCAGCCCTTAGCGCTCTGATGACCCGTTTTTGCGCGGGAGAAGATAGCTGGCTCGCTCGTAGAAGCAACAGCGCCAACGATCTGGGCACTTCCGAAGTCCGAAACGGCAATGGCAAACCTCGACGCAGCAAACACAAATGTCGCAATGATAACGAAAGAACGTGCGACACAGCGGTCAACGCCGGATTCAGCGGCCCCAAGCCCGGTCAACGGAAAACGTCATTCAAGGCAAACAGAGACGAACCATCCACCTTAGATAAGATATTGGATTGACCCTGCGAGATTCATGGCAACCCCATTAAGCCAGCCAATCACACCAACAAAAGTTGTTGGGTCTTCAAATAGGCCGGCAAGCTCAATATCGAACATAAGGGGAAAAGACCGCCCAGTGATATCGATGACGAAGAGATTCACCAACCAAATACTGGGGGTCAGAAGCAATTTCCCCCGAGGTAAAAATGGTGAACATGGTATACATGACACACGCCCCTACAAAGGAGCATGAGACATACTACCTCCGGACTGAGGCTCATACTATGTTCCCTCCAGCCGGAGTACAAGTCGGCCTTATTAAACCGCATACCTTGTCAGCCATTAAGCCGCCGGTCTCCATTCAGTAGGGCCAACCAATTATGGAGCTAGACTAGCAGTTCGGCCTCCGCCCTCCACCTCATATACCTGCGAAATCTATACGGCGCATACATAACTATGCACTTAAAATACCATGGGCATCGGCGGAGGCATAATACGGACGGGCCTACACGTACTTCTATAACCCCCTTCTTTTTAATTCTTTTCTTACCACTTTTTCTTTTTTCATTATACATTATCATAGGTGACTCATAGGCTGGTCATCTCACCGACTCCATCGGAGTTCCGGTTTGTACATTCATCCAAAAGTTACTCCCTTTAAGGAGCCCCTTCATCGAGGAAAGGCGGCGCAGACATGCGGCAGGAGATCCAAAACATCTTTTTTAGACCGTACTCTCTATTTTGCGAGCCTATAAAGTGCCTTCTACCTCAGCCGTTGACCCTTGGCATATCAAATAGCCAGGGTCGTGGCGTTATTATATACATAACAATGATTGGCATATCACTCAAGTTCTAGTGAATATATGAAGGAAATATGCCCTGGAGGCAATAATAAATTTAGTATTTATTTCCTTATATCATGATAAATGTTTATTATTCATGCTAGAATTGTATTAACCGAAAACATAATACATGTGTGAATACATAGACAAACAGTATGTCACTAGTATGCCTCTACTTGACTAGCTCGTTGAATCAAAGATGGTTAAGTTTCCTAGCCATAGACATGAGTTGTCATTTGATTAACGCGATCACATCATTGGAGAATGATGTGATTGACTTGACCCATTCCGGTAGCATAGCACTTCATCGTTTAGTTTGTTGCTATTGCTTTCTTCATGACTTATACATGTTCCTATGATTATGAGATTATGCAACTCCCGTTTACCGGAGGAACACTTTGTGTGCTACCAAAGGTCACAACGTAACTGGGTGATTATAAAGGTGCTCTACAGGTGTCTTCGAAAGTACTTGTTGGGTTGGCGTATTTCGAGATTAGGATTTGTCACCCGATTGTCGGAGAGGTATCTCTGGGCCCACTCGGTAATGCACATCACAACTATAAGCCTTGCAAGCATTACAACTAATGAGTTAGTTGCGGGATTATGTGTAACGGAACGAGTAAAGAGACTTGCTGGTAACGAGATTGAACTAGGTATTGAGATACCGATGATCGAATCTCGGGCAAGTAACATACCAATGATAAAGGGAACAACGTATGTTGTTATGCGGTTTGACCGATAAAGATCTTCGTAGAATATGTAGGAGCCAAAATGAGCATCCAGGTTCCGCTATTGGTTATTGACCGGAGACGTGTCTCGGTCATGTCTACATAGTTCTCGAACCCGTAGGGTCCGCACGCTTAAAGTTCGATGACGGTTATATTATGAGTTTATGTGTTTTGATGTACCGAAGGAGTTTGGAGTCCCGGATGAGATCGGGGACATGACGAGGAGTCTCGAAATGGTCGAGACGTAAAGATCGATATATTGGACGACTATATTCGGACATCGGAAAAGTTCCGAGTGATTCGGGTATTTTCGGGAGTACCGGGGAGTTACAGGAATTCGTATTGGGCCTTAATGGGCCATACGGGAAAGGAGAGAAAGGCCTCAAAGGGTGGCCGCACCCCTCCCCATGGGCTGGTCCGAATTGGACTAGGGAGGGGGGCCGCCCCCTTCCTTCCTTCTCCTTTTCCCTTCCCTTTCCTTCTCTCCTACTCCTACTACTTGGAAGGGATCCTAGTTCTACTAGGAAAAGGGGAATCCTACTCCCGGTGGGAGTAGGACTCCCCTAGGGCGCGTCATAGAGAGGGCCAGCCCCTCCCCTCCTCCACTCCTTTATATACGTGGCTAGGGGGCACCCCATAGACACAACAATTGATCTCTTGATCTCTTAGCAGTGTGCAGTGCCCCCCTCCATCATAATCCACCTCGATCATATCGAAGCAGTGCTTAGGCGAAGCCCTGCATCGGTAGAACATCATCATCGTCACCACGCCGTCGTGCTGACGAAACTCTCCCTCAACACTCGGCTGGATTGGAGTTCGAGGGACGTCATCGAGTTGAACGTGTGCAGAACTCGGAGGTGCCGTGCGTTCGGTACTTGATCGGTCGGATCATGAAGACGTACAACTACATCAACCGTGTTGTGCTAACGCTTCCGCTTTCGGTCTACGAGGGTACGTGGACAACACTCTTCCCTCTCGTTGCTATGCATCACCATGATCTTGCGTGTGCGTAGGAATTTTTTTGAAATTACTACGTTCCCCAACAGTGGCATCCGAGCCTAGGTTTTATGCGTTGATGTTGTGCATGAGTAGAACACAAGTGAGTTGTGGGTGATATAAGTCATACTGCTTACCAGCATGTCATACTTTGGTTCGGCGGTATTGTTGGATGAAGCGGCCCGGACCGACATTACGCGTACGCTTACGCGAGACTCGTTCTACCGACGTGCTTTGCACACAGGTGGCTGGCGGGTGTCAGTTTCTCCAACTTTAGTTGAACCAAGTGTGGCTACACCCGGTCCTTGCGAAGGTTAAAACAGCACCAACTTGACAAACTATCGTTGTGGTTTTGATGCGTAGGTAAGAACGGTTCTTTCTCAGCCCGTAGCAGCCACGTAAAACTTGCAACAACAAAGTAGAGGACGTCTATCTTGTTTTTGCAGGGCATGTTGTGATGTGATATGGTCAAGACGTGATGAGATATAAGTTGTTGTATGAGATGATCATGTTTTGTTGAAGTTATCGGCAACTGGCAAAAGCCTTATGGTTATCCCTCTATTGCATAAGATGCAAGCGCCAAATAATTGCTTTACTTTATCGCTGTGCGATAGCAATAGTTGCAAGAGCAATTTTTGGCGAGACAACCATGTGACGACACATTGATATAGATCAAGATGATGGCGATCATGGTGTCATGCCGGTGACAATGGAGATCATGACGATGCTTTGGAGATGGATATCAAAGGCACAAGATGATGATGGCCATATCATGTCACATATTATGATTGCATGTGACGTTTATCTTTTATACATCTTATTTTGCTTAGTTCGGTGGTATCTTTATAAGATAATCTCTCACTAAATTATCAAGGTATAAGTGTTCTCCCTGAGTATGCACCGTTGCGAAAGTTCTTAGTGCTGAGACACCACGTGATGATCGGGTGTGATAGGCTCTACGTTCAAATACAATGGGTGCAAAACAGTTGCACACACACAATACTCAGGTTAAACTTGACGAGCCTAGCATATAACAGATATGGCCTCGGAACACGGAGACCGAAAGGTCGAGCGTGAATCATATACTAGATATGACGAACATAGTGATGTTCACCATTGAAACTACTCCATCTCACGTGATGATCGGACATGGTTTAGTTGATATGGATCACGTGATCACTTAGAAGATTAGAGGGATGTCTATCTAAGTGGGAGTTCTTAAGTAATATGATTAATTGAACTTTAATTTATCATGAACTTAGTCCCGGTAGTATTAGCATATCTATGTTGTAGATCAATAGCTCACGATATTGCTCCCGGTTTAATTTTTATATGTTCCTAGAGAAAACTAAATTGAAAAATGTTAGTAGAAATGATGCGGATTGGATCCATGATCTGAGGATTATCCTCATTGCTGCACAGAAGAATTATGTCCTTGATGCACCGCTAGGTGACAGACCTATTGCAGGAGCAGATGCAGACGTTCTGAACGTTTGGCTAGCTCAATATGATGACTACTTGATAGTTTAGTGCACCATGCTTAACGGCTTAGAATCGGGACTTCAAAGACGTTTTGAACGTCATGGAACATATGAGATGTTCCAGGAGTTGAAGTTAATATTTCAAGCAAATACCTGAGTTGAGAGATATTGAGTCTCCAACAAGTTCTATAGCTAAAAGATGGAGGAGAATAGCTCAAGGAGTGAGCATGTGCTCAGATTGTATGGGTACTACAATCTCTTGAATAAAGTGGGAGTTAATCTTCCAGATAAAATAGTGATTAACAGAATTCTCTAGTCACCATCGCCAAGTTAGTAGAACTTCATGATGAACTATAATATGCAAGGGATAACGGAAACGATTCCCAAGCTCTTCGTGATGCTGAAATCGACGAAGGTAGAAATCAAGAAAAGCATCAAGTGTTGATGGTAAACAAAACCACTAGTTTCAAGTAAAGGGACTAAGGGAAGAAAGGGGAACTTCAAGAAGAATGGCAAGGAAGTTGCTACTCAAGTGAAAAACCCAAGTCTGGACCTAAGCCTGAAACTGAGTGCTTCTACTGCAAAGGGACTGGTCACTGAAAGCGGAACTACCCCAAGTAATTGGCGGATAAGAAGGATGGAAAAGTGAACATCGGTATATTTGATATACATGTTATTGATGTGTACTTTACTAGTGTTTATAGCAACCCCTCAGTATTTGATACTAGTTCAGTTGCTAAGAATAGTAACTCGAAACGGGAGTTGCAGAATGAACAGAGACTAGTTAAGGGTGAAGTGACGATGTGTATTGGAAGTGGTTCCAAGATTGATATGATCATCATCACACACTCCCTATACTTTCAGGATTAGTGTTGAACCTAAAATAAATGTTATTTAGTGTTTGTGTTGAGCATGAATATGATTGGATCATGTTTATTGCAATACGGTTATTCATGTAAACTAGAGAATAATTGTTGTTCTGTTTACATGAATAAAACCTTCTATGGTCATACACCCAATGAAAATGGTTTGTTGGATCTCGATCGTAGTGATACACATTTTCATAACATTGAAGCCAAAAGATGCAAAGTTAATAATGATAGTGCAACTTATTTGTGGCACTGCCATTTAGGTCATATTGGTGTAAAGCGCATGAAGAAAATCCATGCTGATGGGCTTTTGGAATCACTTGATTATGAATCAGTTGAAGCTTGAGAACCATGCCTCATGGGCAAGATGACTAAGACTCCCTTCTCCAGAACAATGGAGAGAGCAACAGATTTGTTGGAAATCATACATACTGATGTATGTGGTTCGATGAATATTGAGGCTCGTGACAGGTATCATTATTTTCTGATCTTCACAGATGATTTAAGCAGATATGAGTATATCTACTTGATGAAACACAAGTCTGAAATATTTGAAAAGTTCAAAGAATTTCAGAGTGAAGTGGAGAATCATCGTAACAAAAATAAAAGTTTCTACGATATGATCGCGGAAGTAAAATATTTGAGTTACAAGTTTGGCCTTTAGTTAAAACAATGTGAATTCACTACTCACGCCACCTGGAACGCCACAGTGTAATGGTGTGTCCGAACGTCGTAACCGTGCTTTATTAGATATGGTGCGATCTATGATGTCTCTTACCAATTACCACTATCGTTTTGGGGTTATGCATTAGAGACAACTACATTCACATTAAATAGGGCACCATCTAAATCCATTGAGACGACACCGTATGAACTATGGTTTGGCAAGAAACCTAAGCTGTCGGTTCTTAAAGTTTGAGGTTGCAATGCTTATGTGAAAAAGTTTCAACTTGATAAGCTCAAACCCAAATCGGAGAAGTGCGTCTTCATAGGATACCCAAAAGAAAATGTTGGGTACACCTTCTATCACAGATCTGAAGGCAAGATATTAATTGCTGAGAATGGATCCTTTCTTGAGAAGGAGTTTCTCTCGAAAGAAGTGAGTGGGAGGAAAGTAGAACTTGATGAGGTAACTATACCTGCTCCCTTATTGGAAAGTAGTTCATCACAGAAATCTGTTCCTGTGACTACTACACCAATTAGTGAGGAAGCTAATGATGACGATCATGTAACCTCAAATCAAGTTACTACCGAACCTCGTAGGTAAACCAGAGTGAGATCCGCACCAGAGTGGTACGGTAATCCTGTTCTGGAGGTCATGTTACTTGACCATGACGAGCCTACGAACTATGAGGAGGTGATGATGAGCCCAAATTCCATGAAATGGCTTGAGGCCATGAAATCTGAGATGAGATCCATGTATGAGAACAAAGTATGGACTTTGATTGACTTGCCCATTGATCGGTGAGCCATTGAGATTAAATGGATCTTCAAGAGGAAGACGGACGCTGATAGTAGTGTTACTATCTACAAAGCTAGAATTGTCGCAAAAGGGTTTTTGACAAGTTCAAGGTGTTGACTACGATGAAGAGTTTCTCACTCGTATCTATGCTTAAGTTTGTCCGAATCATGTTAGCAATTGCCGCATTATATGAAATCTGGCAAATGGATAAATAAAACTGCATTCCTTAATAGGATTTATTAAAGAAGAGTTGTATATGATGCAACAAGAAAGTTTTGTCAATCCTAAAGGTGCTAACAAAATATGCAAGCTCCAGCGATCCATCTATGGACTGGTGCAAGCATCTCGGAGTTGGAATATACGCTTTGATAAGTTGATCAAAGCATATAGTTTTATACAGACTTGTGGTGAAGCCTGTATTTACAAGAAAGTGAGTGGGAGCACTACAGCATTTCTGATAAGTATATGTGAATGACATATTGTTGATCAGAGATAATGTAGAATTATTCTGCAAAGCATAAAGGAATGTTTGAAAGGAGTTTTTCAAAGAAAGACCTCGGTGAAGCTACTTACATATTGAGCATCAAGATCTATAGAGATAGATCAATACGCTTGATAAGTTTTTCAATGAGTACATACATTGACAAGGTTTTGAAGTAGTTCAAAATGGAACAGTCAAAGAAGGAGTTCTTGCCTGTGTTACAAGGTGTGAAATTGAGTAAGACTCAAAACCCGACCACAGCAGAAGATAGAAAGAGAATGAAAGTCATTCCCTATGCCTTGGCCATAGGTTCTATAAAGTATGCCATGCTGTGTACCAGATCTATTGTATACCCTACACTATTTTTGGCAAGGGAGTACAATAGTGATCTAGGAGTAGATCACTGGACAGCGGTCAAAATTATCCTTAGTGGAATAAGGATATGTTTCTAGATTATGGAGGTGACAAAAAGGTTCGTCGTAAAGGGTTACATCGATGCAAGTTTTGACACTAATCCAGATGACTCTAAGTCTCAATCTGGATACATATTGAAAGTGGGAGCAATTAGCTAGAGTATCTCCGTGCAGAGCATTGTTGACATAGAAATTTGCAAAATACTTACGGATCTGAATGTGGCAGACCCGTTGAATAAACTTCTCTCACAAGCAAAACATGATCACACCTTAGTACTCTTTGGGCGTTAATCACATAGCGATGTGAACTAGATTATTGAATCTAGTAAACCCTTTGGGTGTTGGTCACATGACGATGTGAACTATATATGGGTGTTAATCACATGGTGATGTGAACTATTGATGTTAAATCACATGGCAATGTGAACTAGATTATTGACTCTAGTGCAAGTGGGTGACTGAAGGAAATATGCCCTAGATGCAATAATAAAGTTATTATTTATTTCCTTATATCATGATAAATGTTTATTATTCATGCTAGAATTGTATTAACCGGAAACATAATACATGTGTGAATACATAGACAAACAGTATGTCACTAGTATGCCTCTACTTGACTAGCTCGTTGAATCAAAGATGGTTAAGTTTCCTAGCCATAAACATGAGTTGTCATTTGATTAACAGGATCACATCATTGGAGAATGATGTGATTTACTTGACCCATTCCGTTAGCATAGCACTTCATCGTTTAGTTTGTTGCTATTGCTTTCTTCATGACTTATACATGTTCCTATGACTATGAGATTATACAACTCCCGTTTATCGGAGGAACACTTTGTGTGCTACCAAACGTCACAACGTAACTGGGTGATTATAAAGGTGCTCTACAGGTGTCTCCGAAGGTACTTGTCGGGTTGGCGTATTTCGAAATTAGGATTTGTCACTCCGATTGTTGGAGAGGTATCTCTGGGCCCACTCGGTAATGCACATCACTATAAGCCTTGCAAGCATTACAACTAATGAGTTAGTTGCGGGATTATGTGTTACGGAATGAGTAAAGAGACTTGCCGGTAACGAGATTTAACTAGGTATTGAGATACCGACGATCGAATCTCGGGCAAGTAACAAACCGATGACAAAGGGAACAACGTATGTTGTTATGCGGTTTGACCGATAAAGATCTTCGTAGAATATGTAGGAGCCAATATGAGCATCCAGGTTCCGCTATTGGTTATTGACCGGAGACGTGTCTCGGTCATGTCTACATAGTTCTCGAACCCGTAGGGTCCGAACGCTTAAAGTTTGATGACGGTTATATTATGAGTTTATATGTTTTGATATACCGAAGGAGTTCGGAGTCTCGGATGAGATCGGGGACATGACGAGGAGTCTCGAAATGGTCGAGACGTAAAGATCGATATATTGGACGACTATATTCGGACATCAGAAAGGTTCCGAGTGATTCGGGTATTTTCAGGAGTACCGAGGAGTTACGGGAATTCGTATTGGGCCTTAATGGGCCATACGGGAAAGGAGAGAAAGGCCTCAAAGGGTGGCCACACCCCTCCCCATGGGCTGGTCCGAATTGGACTAGGGAGGGGGGCCGCCCCCTTCCTTCCTTCTCCTTTTCCCTTCCCTTTCCTTCTCTCCTACTCCTACTACTTGAAAGGGATCCTAGCTCTACTAGGAAAAGGGGAATCCTACTCCCGGTGGGAGTAGGACTGCCCTAGGGTGCGCCATAGAGATGGCCGGCCCCTCCCCTCCTCCACTCCTTTATATACGTGGCCACGGGGCACCCCATAGACACAAAAATTGATCTCTTGATCTCTTAGCCGTGTGCGGTGCCCCCCTCCACCATAATCCACCTCGATCATATCGTAGCGGTGGTTAGGCGAAGCCCTTCGTCAGTAGAACATCATCATCGTCACCACGCCGTCGTGCTGACGGAACTCTCCCTCAACACTCGGCTGGATCGGAGTTCGAGGGATGTCATCGAGTTGAACGTGTGCAGAACTCGGAGGTGCCGTGCGTTCGGTACTTGATCGGTTGGATCATGAAGACGTACGACTACATCAACCGCGTTGTGCTAACGCTTCCGCTTTCGGTCTACGAGGGTACGTGGACAACACTCTCCCCTCTCGTTGCTATGCATCACCATGATCTTGCATGTGCGTAGGATTTTTTTTGAAATTACTACGTTCCCCAACAATATAATCTATATCCTGTATTTAGTTTTCTCTAAAAAACTGTATTTTGCTCCTTGTGTTATTTCACACGCCCGCCAGGGGCTCAATATGGGAACAAAGTAAATTGCCAATAAGTCTGAACAACTTTATAGCATACTTCGGCATCGCGAGTTTGGCCTTATATGCATCATCTCCGAATCACGTCTTGGGTCAATAGTTGGGTTGCCCGGCTATTGTGCTTGCTACCTTACGTTCCGCTCTATTGGCTAAGGTAGTAAAGGCAAAACTACTGCGATTGTGCCCTGGTTTACCCAGGCGAGCACCTCAGTAGAAAAAGCTGAATATTGACTGTCATAATGCGGCGAGAGCTGGTCAAGCACTCGACGACTTATCATAATCTTTTGCGATTCCCTCCGTACTACACGAAGGACCTTTCTTTAGGTCATACATGTAAACGCACCACATTGGTGTAACAACGTACATACCAGGGTTTATATCGTAGACCCACCATAAAACTCGTATGGCTAAGTGAAAGTGTTAATGCCCTATAGTCTGATTGCCTCGTTCACCGTATTGACACCTACTTCATGGAGCAAGACGTTGGGTTAAGAGTGATCATGTGCTTTTCCGAACACCCCTGTATTTCCCATGTGGGGGCTGAAGCCAACTACTGGAAAACTTTTAGATTATGCAAAAACGGCCGCATAGGAGGAACCAAAAGCTTTTAAGCAAAAATCATAATATTATCATCATATTATGTTTTACAATTCAATACATTTCATTCATCTTTCGAGCACTGACCATCTATCAAGCGGGCACCCTCTAAGACGTCCTCAAAATAATGTTCGGGTGCGTGATGGTCCTTACTCTTGTGGGGACTCCTTGCTGCAACGTCAGTGGCCTTCATCTTGGCCCAGTATGCTTCGACACGGGCAGAGGCCATCCATGCATGTTCAATGCACGTTGAACGCTTAACAGCGTCGATCCGCGGCACCGCATCTACAAGCCGTTGCATGGGCTCGGTAGGCCACAGCTGGACTATGACGTCCTTCATGGCAGAACTAGATATTTTGTGGAGCTTGGCCCACTGGGCCATCTGTTCATTTAGTAACAACTGACGCATTGGCACGCCGAACTGTGACCAAAAAAGCTTCTCCGTGGCACATCCTTCCCGCACTTGGTAAAATTGCAACGCATTGGAGGCACTCTTCGGCAGGTCCAAAAAGGTGTCAAGAGAACTCCACATTTGGTTAAGCGGGGAATACTTCGGATCTCCGAACCTTGTCTGTAACAAGAAAGGCTTACCAGCCGCTATCGCCCCAGCTTGCCGGATCTCTTCTCGAGCCGCTCTAGACTCAGACTATGCTTCTTTCGCCTCTTGTAAGGCCTTGTCGAGATCGGCCGCTTTGGCCTTGTTATCCTTCTCAAGGAGTTTGCACTGGGCGGTTGTCCCCTCTAGCTTGCGGGCCATGGTATTAATTCTTTCCTCACACTGGCGCCGAACAGCCTGTTCGGTTTTTAACTCTTCAGCCGCCTTATGGGCAGCCAAATTACTCATCCGTGTTTGTTCCTTGGCAAGGACAAGCTTAGCCCAAAGGGCCTCCACCGCAGCAGCACCATATGTAGTTATGCATGTCTTAGTATACAATTCCAGCTTCATGCTCATGTTATCATGCATAAATATACTGGCTGGCCCAAAAACATACCTTGCGCCTCGTCAAGATGCCTGTTGATCAGCGTGATGTCATCATCCACCTCATCAATCTTCCGCTGCAGATCCGCAACCTCCGCGGAACAGGCAGTTGTAGGGGAGGTAATAGCATGTGTTCCAAGTAGTAAGATTATTCCCTGGATAAATATTTTTGATCCTCTGATTGCCATCCTTGGGAAGCCTATCAGAGTCTCAGGGGCTACTATCTATACATAGGAGTATTTTGTGAATAAAACACAATTGAAAGCACTACAACACAAACCTCGAAACCTCTTAGCAAGCTTGTGAAGGCCTCATTCAATCCGCTTTTCGTGGACAGGACCTATTTAACCACTTTACCCATCAAGGTACGATGGTCTTCGGAGACGGACGCATGTCGCAGCAAGTTCGTCAATATATCCGGCGTTTCTGGGTCTCTGGAAGCAGCCGTAGCAGCACGACCCCCTTCAAAGGGATTCGTTCATTCACCCCTAGAGTTGTCTTCGGCTGAAAGCCGGACAATGCAGGGCCTTTATTTTTGGCCCCTGGACCTTGGGCTACCAAAGTATCATCTTTAGTTCGTGTTTTCACCACCCCTCGCATCACTTGCAGATCAGGAGTGACCCTCTGGGATGACACCTCGAAGTCAACTGCCTTATTGGGTGAGGACACTGGTGGAGGCGACTCGCTTTCCATCATCTCTGGGAGAATATCTCCCGAGGAAGATGATTCTTGAGAAAGATTGTGCGCTGAGCTGCAAAAAGCATACGTTTTAGATGTTACCCTGGTCATAGGAGAGGGACGGGGTATGTGTAAAACACACTTGTTCGCTTGCGATTTAGGCTTGGCCTCATTGGAGGACTGCGCAATAATGTCGTCCTTCAAGCCTGAGCCGCCCGACAGGGGCATCTTGCCTCGCTTGGGAGCTTTTTCTTCCCAATCTTTGGAGACGGCCCTTTTCTTACCATAGGGGGAATGAATGTTGGCTTCTCCTTTAATTTTGCCTTCGGGCGATGGAATTTTCATCTCCCCGGACACGACGTCTAAAATGTCTTGGGGAAGGAGGCCCTCTTTGGTCCTCCCGGTCTCCATCTTGTCCCCCTTCACAGAAAACCGGTATGGTGCCGGGGCCAGCATCCTTGTTAATACGGGATCCGCTGAGGTTTTGGGAAGGGGGGCCGAACACCTAATTATTTCCTCTTTCTTTATCCAGCCCTGAAAGAAGATAGTTTGCTCGGTAACATATTACGATATACTTAACTACAAAGTGTTCAGAAGACAAGTGCTTACCGAGGTATCCGGACGGTTGTAGTCAAGGCCAAAGTCTTCAGTGGTGTCCGGCCAATGTTTTTGTTTCCCAAAAAACATCTTCCACATCCCTTTGTGTGTGGTGCCAAAGAAGTGTTGGAGGGTTCGAGGCCATTCTGGATTAAACTCCCACATGCGGAGAGGCCTACACTGGCATGGCAGGATTCAGCAGATTAGCATTACTTGAATCATGTTGACAAGATCGATGTCCCTCTCGAGGAGGGTTAGGGTGCGGCTCTGTAGAGTCCGCACTTCATCAACTGATCCCCACTCCAGCCCCTTATTGACCCATGATGCAAGCTGTAACGGAGGGCCGGAACGGAATGCTGGTGGAGCTGCCCACTTGGTGCTACGAGGCTCCTTAACGTAAAACCACTCTCGCTGCCATTGATTGGAAGTTTCGGTGAAAGAGCCTTTTGGCCAGGGAGTGTTGGTAAGCTGGCTTACTACAGCACCGCCACACTCCACCTGTTCCCCTTCAACTACCTTTGGCTTCACACCAAAGGTCTTGATCCATAAGCCGAAGTGTGGGGGGATTCGAAGGAAGGCCTCGCACGTGACAATAAACGCCGAGACCTGAAGGAAAGAATCCGGAGCTAGATCATGAAAATCTAGTCCGTAATAAAACATTAGCCGCCGGACAAAGGGGTGGAGAGCGAACCCTTGCCCTCGGAGGAAGTGAGAGATGAATACGACCCTCTCACCAGATCTGGGGATGGGAACAACCTGTCCTTTAGTAGGAAGCCTGTGGTGGATCTCCACGGTCAGGTATCTGGCCGCCCGAAGCTTTGCAATATCCTCCTTTGTGATGGAGGAAGCCACCCATCGGCCTTGAGGGCTGGGTCCAGACATGATAGGGAAGCTTGAAGCAATGAAGTCGAACCTTGGGTGCTAGAAATCGAGGTTGGAAAGGTTGAGGAGAGGTTTGGCGTAAAAGGACGGCCCTTGGTTCCTTTATAAAGGCAGCGGGTATTGAACGCCTCCTCCTAAGTCTAAAAACCTGCCTATTCCCAAGGAATCTTTCCAGTGGAACAGTTGGGTTACCCACGCTCGTTTTATGAGCATCTCATAATAAGGGGACACGATCTCTGCTTCGATAGAATGTGCCAATAAAAACCAAGCCTCGAAACATGGAACAGGAAACGGTTCAAAATAATGACCGGGCAAACATGATGTCACTTTACAAAAAGTTGTCAGCAGGTTGGACTCGTGAAATATTATGCTCTCCTCGGCTATGTGGGATACTTGTGTTGCAGATCCGGACATGTTTTTGTTTCATCCAAAGACTGATTTGGAGTATTCAGGAAGGGGAACCCACCTTGCAATGCTGAAGTCAATCTGCATGCCAGATACCTCGTCATTGAAGCCTGGTTCAGGGGCTACTGAGGGAGTCCTGGACTAAGGGGTCCTCGGGCGTCCAACCTATTCGATATGGGCCAGACTGATGGGCCGTGAAGATACAAAGACCGAAGACTCTACCCTTATCCGGATGGGACACTCCTTGGCGTGGAAGGCAAGCTTGGCGACCAAATATGAATATTCATTTCTCTGTAACCGACCTTGTGTAACCCTAGATCCCTCCTGTGTCTATATACATCGGAGGGCTAGGTCCGTAGATAGATCCTCATAATCATAGCCAGGCTAGACTTTTAGGGTTTCGCAATTATGATCTTGTGGTAGATCAACTCTTGTAATACTCATATTCATCAAGATCAATCAAGCAGGAAGTAGGGTATTACCTCCATAGAGAGGGCTCGAACCTGGGTAAACATTGTGTCCCCCGTCTCCTGTTACCATCGATCCTAGACGCACAGTTCGGGACCCCCTACCCGAGATCCGCCGGTTTTGACACTAACAGGCACCTCTTCCCATTGCAAGATAAATAGATCAAGTTGGCCAGACAAAACCCAAATATCAGAGAAGAAATATGAGGCTATAAGAGATCATGCATAAAAGAGATCAAAGAAACTCAAATACTTGCATGGATATAAAAAGATAGATCTGATCATAAACTCAAAGTTCATCGACCCAACAAACACACCGCAAAAGAGTTACATCTTATGGATCTCCAAGAGACCATTGTATTGAGAATCAAGAGAGAGAGAGGAAGCCATCTAGCTACTAACTATGGACCCGGAGGTCTACAAAGAACTACTCACGCATCATCAGAGTGGAACCAATGGAAGTGGTGAACCCTTCCATGATGGTGTCTAGATTGGATCTGGTGGTTCTGGACTCTGCGGCGGCTGGATGAATATTTGGTCGACTCCCCTAGGGTTTCTGGAATATTGGGGTATTTATAGAGCAAAGAGGCGGTCCGGGGGCACCCGAGGTGGACACAACCCACCACGGCGCGCCTGGGCCTCCTGGCGCACCCTGGTGGGTTGTCTCATCCTCGGTACTCCCCCTAGGTGCCACCAGGGCCCAATATCTTCCATCTGGTCCATCAAAAAATCTCCATAAAGTTTCGTGGCATTTGGACTCCGTTTGATATTGATTTTCTGTGATGTAAAAAAACATGGAAAAACAGCAACTGGCACTTGGTACTATGTCAATAGGTAAGTACCAAAAAATGATATAAAATGACTATAAAAAGATTATAAAGCATCCAAGATTGATAATATAATAGCATGGAACAATCAAAAATTATAGATACGTTGGAGACGTATCAGCAACCCCAAGCTTAACTCCTACTCGTCCTCGAGTAGGTAAGTGATAAAAACAGAATTTTTGATGTGGAGTTTTGTTCATCATGTCACATCATATTATTTTCTTTATAACATGGACATTTGGACTTTTATGTGATTCAAAGAAATAGCCTAGTTTTGACATAATAATTTAGATACTCAAGCATATCAACAAGCAACCATGTCTTTCAAAATATCAACACTAAAATAAGTTATCCCTAGCCCATCATGCTCAAACATTTATCCATTCATGAAACACACTCGAATGTTAACTACACACAATACTTAAGCATGATAATATTGCCTCCTAGTTGGTGCTTTTATAAGAGAAGATTAAGACTCAAAATAAAAATTGCATAAAGTAAAAAAGAAAGGCCCTTCGCAGAGGGAAGTAGGGATTTGTAGAGGTGCTAGAGCTCAAAGCAAAAAAATTGAGATAATTTTTTTTGGGAGGTGCATCCATACCACCAACGAAAATGACTTAGAGTTCCCAATACTTTCCATGCATATATATCATAGGCGGTTCTCAAACAGAAAATAAAGTTTATTCCTTTTTCCACCATAACTTTCACTTTCCATGGCTAACCGTATCCACAGGTGCCCTCCATACCAACACTTTCCAAGGAATTTATTATTTGACAACATAAAGTAAATTCATTTATTTTTGCATTTCGGGACTGGGCATCCCTAATACCTTTGCCTTACTCCCGTGCAATGACAAGTGAATAAACACTCATCTGGAGAATAACACATCTAGCATGGAAAATATTAGCCACCCATCACCGCTCCATGAGCGAAACAAACACACAAAAGAGAAGTTTATTTTGAAAATTAGAGATGGCACATGCAAATTTGCTTAGAACGGCAAAAGAATACCGCATATAGGTAGATATAGTCACTCATGTGGCAAAACTGGTTTAAAGGATTTTGGATGCACAAGTAGTGATCATACTTAGTGCAAAATGAAGGCTAGCAAAAGATTGGGAAGCGACCAACCAAGAAACAAATAATCTCATAACCAAGCATTAAGCATAATTAACACCGAATAATGCACCACAAGTAGGATATACTTTCATTGCATGATTATTGACTTTCGTGGATGCATAGGGAATCTCAAACCTTAACACCAATATTCCTACTAAAGCATAATTACTCATCAAGATGACTCACATATCACATCATCATATCTCAAAACTATTACTAAGAATCAAGTTCATTTGGCCCAATGATCTTCATGAATTTTTTATCCTTCTTGGATATCTATCGCCTTCGGACTAATTTCCATGTGTTGCTTTTCATAAGCTCAAACAAATATAAGTGAAGATCATGAGCATACCAAATTTTCTTTCTCTCAAAACAATTTAAGTGAAGCAAGAGAGAATTTCTTCAAAATTTTACTAACTCTCAAATAAATATAAGTGAAGCAAGAGAGCATTTCTTCAAAAATAACAAAGCACACTGTGCTCAAAAAGATATAAGTGAAGCACTAGAGCCAGTCCATTGCTCATAAAAATTTAAGTGAAGCATAGAGAGCAATTCTAACAAGTCAAGATATAATTTTGGCTCTATTAAATAGGTGTGTCCAGCTAGGATCGATGACTTAAAACACAAAATAAAACAAGCAAATACACATATCATACAAGACGCTCCAAGCAAAACACATATCATGTGATGAATAAAAATATAGTCTCGAGTGAAATACCAATAGTTCTTGGAAGAAAGCTGGGATGCCACTCGGGGGCATCCCCAAGCTTAGTTGGTTGCTCATTATTGGATAATATCTTGGGATGCTAGGGCATCCTCAAGCTTAGGCTCTTACATCCTTCCTTCGTCCATCGTAAGATAACCCAAAACTTGAAAACTTCAATCACACAAAACTCAACAAAGCCTTCGTGAGATCCGTTAGTATAAGAATAATAAATCACTACTATAAGTGTTGTATCAAACCAATTCATATTTTGTTTTTGTATTATATATACTGTATTCCAACTTTTCTATGGCAAAAACTCATCAAAGAAAACCATAGAGCCATCCAAATAAGCACACACACAAAGAGAACAAAATCTGTCAAAACAGAATAGTCTGTAGCAATCTGACTATTTCGAATATTTCTGTGACTCAAAAAACTCTGAAAAATTAGGATGCCTGAGAAATTTTTATATTGATCTATTTCAATTGGAATTGGTATTTTATCGCTCTCTGGTAAAAGATGAAAATTCTTTTCGTGAGCGTAAAAGTTTCTATTTTTCAGCAAGATCAAACAACGATCACCCAAGAAGACCCTAAAGGATTTACTTGGCACAAAAACTAATTAAAACATAAAAAACACAATCATAACAGTGGCATAATTTTGCTAACACTCAAGAACAGGACGCAAAAAGCAAAAATAAATTTTATTCGTTGGGTTGCCTCCCAAAAAGCGCTATAGTTTTACGCCCTTAGGTAGGCATAAGGTTTTGTTGATGCTCACATGAAAGATAATAATTGTAACACAAAGAGAGCATAATAAAACATGTCAAAAACATATTTAAGTCTAACATACTTCCTATGCATAGGAATTTTATAAACAAACAAATCATCAAGACAAGAAACACCTAACATATGCAAAGAAGAGGAATAAAATATTGACGATCTCAATATAATAAGAGGTAATTTTGTAACATGAAAATTTCTATAACCATAGTTTCCCCTCTCATAATAATTATATGTAGGGTCAGAATCTAATTCAACAATATAAATATCACATAAAATATTCTCTTCATGATCCACATGCATGCAAAGTTGACACTCTTCCAAAATAGTGGGATTATCATCAAATAAAGTCATGACCACTCCAAGCACACTTTTATCAAACATTTCATAAGATTCAACACTCTCCAAATATATGGGATTATTTTTAGCTAATGTTGACACTCTTCCAAACCCACTTTCAATATTATTGCAAAAATATTCATCACGAGGCTTAAATAAATTTTCAAGATCATAAGAAGAATCACCCCAATCATGATCATTGCAAAAAGTAGTAGGCATAGCAAAACTAGCATCCCCAAGCTTGCGGTTTTGCATATTATTAGCACAATTGACATAATAGAATTTATAGTAAAATCATTGCAATCATGCTTTTCATTCAAGGAGCTATCATGAATCACTTCATAAATTTCTTCATCGCCATTTTGAGATTCACGAATCTCAAGCAAAACTTCATAAAGATAATCTAGTGCACTCAACTCACTAGCAATTGGTTCATCATGATTGGATCTTTTAAAAAGATTAGCAAGTGGATGGGGATCCATATCAATATATTTTTAGCAATCGAAGATGCAAGCATGTAGAAGGCACATGGTAACACAAGCAAACAAAAGATCTGATGAGAAAAAGGCAAACGAAAAGAAGAGGGCGAATGAAACAACAAAGTTTTGTGAAGTGGGGGACAGGAAAAAGAGAGGAAAATGGAAAATAATGTAAATTGCGAGGAGATGTGATTTGTCATTAGGAACCTGGTTATGTTGAAGATCCTCCCCGGCAACGGCGCCAGAAATTCCTTTGGATGTCGCTTGAGGCTACGTCGGTATTTTCCCAAAGAGGAAGGGATGATGCAACACAGCGCCGGTAGGTATTTCCCTCATATATGAAACCAAGGTTATCAAACCAGTAGGAGAACCAAGAAACACAACATAAATAGCCCCTGCAAACAAATAACAACACCTCGCAACCGGACATGTTAAAGGGGTTATCAATCCCTTTCGGGTAACGGCGCCAGAAACCGCGTGTGACAGGAGATAAAATTATAAATATTGATAGGTCGAATGCCAAATAAAATAAATTGCAGCAAGGTATTTTTGGGTTTTTGGTTTAGTAGATCTAAAAATAAAAGCAAATAAAAATGTAGATCACAAAGGCAAATATATGAGAAAGAAGACCCGGGGACCGTAGGTTTCACTAGTGGCTTCTCTCGAGAAAAATAGCAAATGGTGTGTAAACAAACTACTGTTGGGCAATTGATGAAACCTCAAACAATTATGACGATATCCAGGCAATGATCATTACATAGGCATCACGTCCAAGATAAGTAGACCAACTCTTGCCTGCATCTACTACTATTACTCCACACATTGACCACTATACAGCATGCATCTAGTGTATTAAGTTCATGGAAAAACGGAGTAATGCAATAAGAATAATGACAAGATGTAGACGAGATCCATGTATCTATATGGCGGTAGATATAGATCTCATCTTTTTATCCCTAGTAGCAATGATACATACGTGTCGGTTCCCTTTCTATCACTGGGATCAAGCACCGTAAGATCGAACCCACTACCGGGCAACTCTTCCCATTGCAAGATAGATAGATCAAGGTGGCCAGACAAAACCCAAATATCAGAGAAGAAATACGAGGCTATAAGAGACATGAATAAAAGAGATCAAAGAAACTCAAATACTTTCATGGATATAAAAAGATAGATCTCATCATAAACTCAAAGTTCATCGATCCCAACAGACACACTGCAAAAGAGTTGCATCATATGGATCTCCAAGAGACCATTGTATTGAGAATCAAGAGAGAGAGATCAAGCCATCTAGCTACTAAATACGGACCCGAAGGTCTACAAAGAACTACTCATGCATCATCAGAGAGGCACCAATGGACGTGGTGAACCCCTCCGTGATGGTGTCTAGATTGGATCTGGTAGTTCTGAACTCTGCGGCGGCTGGATGAATATTTCATCGACTCCCCTAGGGTTTCTGGAATATTTGGGTATTTATAGAGCAAAGAGGCGGTCCTGGGGGCACCCGAGGTGCGCACAACCCACCAGGGCGCGCCTGGGCCTCCTGGTGCGCCCTAGTGGGTTGTCCCCTCCCCGGTACTCCCCCCAGGTGCAAGCAGGGCCCAATATCTTCCATCTGGTCCATAAAAAATCTTCGGAAACTTTCGTGGCATTTGGACTCCGTTTGATGTTGATTTTCTGCGATGTAAAAAACATGGAAAAAATAGCAACTGGCACTTGGCACTATGTCAATAGGTTAGTACGAAAAAATGATATAAAATGACTATAAAAAGATTATAAAACTTCCAAGATTGATAATATAACAACATGGAACAATAAAAAAATTATAGATACGTTGGAGACGTATCAATAACTTGCGACATATTAGGATTGATAGCATGTGGTAGTGTTGCAAGTTTACTTATAACATAATGTGAATCTAAAGCGGAGCTGGATGGCAGTTCCTTACCTCCCCTCATCTTAGAGGGAAAAATCTCAGTCTTAGCATCCATTAGATTCTTCATAGTGATAAATTGATAATAATCCCAAGTGACTCAGCAAATATAGCTATGCTCCCCGGCAACGGCGCCAGAAAAAGGTCTTGATAACCCACAAGTATAGGGGATCACAAAAGTTTTTCAGGGTATAGTATTCAAGCCAAATTTATTTATTCGACACAAGGGGAGCCAAATAATATCTGTGAATATTAGCAACTGAGTTGTCAATTTAGTCACACCTGGAAATTGATTATCTGCAGCAAAGTGACATCTTTTGTCCTACCCTCCCGTGGTAGCGAGGTCCTATTGGAAACTAAGGGATATTAAGGCCTCCTTTTAATAGAGAACTGGAAAAAGCATTAACACACGGTGAATACATGACCTCCTGAAACTACATTCATCATGAGGAGTGGTCCTGACTATTGTCACTCCGGGGTTGCCGGATCATAACACATAGTAGGTGACTATAACTTGCAAGATTGGATCTAGAACATAGATATAATGATGGTAACATAAACGGTTCAGATGTGAAATCATGGCACCCGGGCCCAAAGTGACAAGGATTAAGCATGTCAGAGTCATAGCAACATCAATCTCAGAACATAGTGGATACTAGGGATCAAGCCCTAACAAAACTAACTAGATTACATGATGAATCTCATCCAACTCCTCACCGACCAGCGAGCCTACGAAGGAATTACTCACTCCCACTGGGGAGGATCATGGAATTGGCGATGGAGAAGGGTTGGTAATGACAAAGATCGAAGACCCCCCTCTCCGAAGCCCCAAATAGACTCCAGATCTGGCCTCCCGATGAAGAACAGGAGGTGATGGTGGCTCCGTCTCATGGAACGCAGTAATTCTTTCTCCCCCATTTTTTCTGGAAAAAGTGATTTTATAGCGTTGGTTTCAGGGTCTACGGGGCCACCAGGTGGGGACAACCCACCTGGACGCGCCTGGAGGGGGCGCGCTGGTGGGTTGTTCCCACCAAGGTGCCCCCTCCGGTGGTTCTTGGCTCCAGAAATTGTCTTTTTATTTTATAAAAAATACTCCCAAAGTTTCGTTCCATTGCGAGAACTTTTATTTCTGCACAAAAAACAACATCATGGTAGTTCTGCTGAAAACAGTGTCAGTCCGGGGTTAGTTTCATTCAAATCATGCAAATGATAGTCCAAAACTAGAGGAAAAGCATTAGGAAAAGTAGATACGACGGAGACGTATCAGCATGCTACGTTTCCCACAAAAAGAACAATTAGGCAAATGATGGTGAGAGTGGACCGGATGGCAGTACTCCACATAAGGTTGCTTGGTACTTCCCACTCATTCCCCTCTTGAAACATTTGTACGCAAACAAGAAGCACACAAAGTTGTGCATTGGCACTCGGAGAGAATGACCAAAGATGATGAAGTGATGAGACACCATGCAGATGGTCACTGATACATCTCCAACTGTCGGAATCGGGGCTCCACGGACACAAATAAAGGTTCAAACACTGGGGTGCGCACGAAGAACTTTGCAAGGCTAACCGCCTGCCACTCGCTATCTCATGGTGATGTCACATCGTGTTCGAGCGAATGGGGAAGGAACATGACAGAAAGATTTACCCAGGTTCGGGCCACCTTGCGGTGTAAAACCCTACTCCTCACGAGGAGGATGAGTATGAACTGGTATAGGGATGAACTACCTTGTTAGGGTTCAAGGATGAATGGACCTAACCCCCATCTACGGTGGAGAGTAACCTATATTTATAGTGGCCTTAGTCCTCTTCCCTCATGGCTTATGAGGGAAGGGATACCCCAGTGGCCAATTTTGAAGGGGGAGAGGTGTACACCCTATCCTAACTAAAGGTGGTCTTCGTCTGCAAAGCTTCTGGGCATGACTGAGGGAGTCCTGGACTAAGGGGTCCTCGGGCATCCGGCCTGTGTGACGTGGGCCGAACTATTGGGCCATGAAGATACAAGATAGAAGACTTCTTCCCGTGTCCACATAGGACTCTCCTTTGCATGGAAAGCAAGCTAGGCAGCTGGATGTACTATTTCCTTTCTCTTTAACCGACTTTGTACAACCCTAGTCCCCTCTGGTGTCTATATAAACCGGAGGGTTTAGTCCATATAGGCAATGATAATCATATAGGCTAGACTTCTAGGGTTTTAGCCATTATGATATCGTGGTAGATCAACTCTTGTAACCCCTATACTCATCAATATTAATCAAGCAGGACATAGGGTATTGCCTCCATCAAGAGGGCCCGAACCTGGGTAAAACTTCGTGTCCCTTGTATCCTATTACCATCAACCTCAAACGCATAGTTCGGGACCCCCTACCCGAGATCCACCAGTTTTGACACCGACATTGGTGCTTTCATTGAGAGTTCTGCTGCGTCATCTTCAAGAGGTTCGATGGCTCCATCAATCATCTACAATGATGCAGCCCTGAGGGAGGTCTTTCTCCCCGGCCAGATCTTCGTGTTCGGTGGCTTTGCACTGCGGGCCAACTGGCTTGGCCATCTAGAGAAGATCAATAGCTACACCCCTGGCTATTAGGTCAAGTTTGGAAGCTTGAACTACGTTGCTGATATCCGCAGAGACTTGATCTTCGACGGATTCGAACCCACAACAGCCGCTCCATGCCACTGCGATGAGCATGACCTAAATCTGTCATCGAACCATGCTCAGGAGACAGCACATGTAAGTGCCCCGGCCCTAGATCTGGAGCAGATTGCACCATCCAAAGACGGGAAGCTCAACCCCACTACGGAAGCCGCAGAATCAACGGTGTTGGGGCCGCACACAGACCGAACCTCCCGCAGGATCCGCGTCACTGAAACCCCGGATTCGTCTCCGGCCACTGGCTTCGAACTATGCGCACCCGCGTCCGCTGAGCCTGATCAGGCGCCGATCGTCGAAATCAGCGCCGCGGACATCTTATAGCACTTACCTTTAGGCGATGTGCTAAACTCATTAAAAACCCTCTCCTTAGCAGGGGACTCACAGCCGAACTATATCCGGTTTTGAACTGGGGGCTGGTGACGGGGAATTTCGCTTCCCACCCGCGTCCCACTTAATAGCCACTGTCGAAGATCTAACCGACATGCTTGATTATGGCTCCGAAGGCATCGATGGTTTGGACGACGATGCCGAAGAGGAGCATGCCCAAAACCCGCCATTTACCGGGTGCTGGACCGCCACCTCCTCATATGATGTATACATGGTGGATACACCCAAAGAGAATAACAGAGATGACAAAGAAGACCCAGTGGAAGATAAAACATACTGAGATACTGCCAAAGCGCCGATGACAGCGGCGCCGCTCTAAGTCACATCATGGAAAAGACAGCACTACTGGCATTGGAGAAAAACAACACCCTAGACGATGTCGAAGACAATGAAGACCCCGTTGTGCCAACTTCAGAACAGGACGAACAGGAAGATGTGCAAGTCAGCCCTGATGAACAGGCCATAAACGAAGACTCAGAGGACAGTAATTATCTTCCACTCTCCGAGGAGGAGGTGAGCCTCGGCAACGAGGATTTTATCGTGCCTGAGGAACCTCCCGAGCAGGAGCGCTTCAAGCACCGGCTAATTGCCACTACAAGCAGCCTGCGGAAGAAGAAGCAACAGAAGCTTCAAGCTGATCAAGATCTGCTCAACGATAGATGGACTAATACACTGGCGGCCGAGGAATACGGCCTCAAGGGCCCAACCAAAATTTACCCGAAGCGCAAATTGCTACCTCAATTCGATGACGAGGTGCCGGAGCCTGTACCATCAGCGCACAATGCGGCTGGACGACCACCATGTGGCCGGGACAAATCGGCAACTCGAGCCGAACACCAGCCTATAATACCTCGCCGTAAAGGTAGAGATGAAACAGCCCGGGGATATACATCTGACCTGCGGCAAGACCTACACAGTAGAGCAAGACATACCAGATTGATCAACGGATCGCGGGGGCGTGCCCCAAAATGCGATGATAGCTATCTATTCGGACGTGACAAGTCTAATCACGCCTGGGCCGAATGCCGCAGGCAGACTCCATCCGAGCTACGTCACAATGAGGCCCGATATAGAGGCGCCACACACCCCCTCTGCTTCACTGATGAAGTAATGGGGCATGAATTCCCTGAAGGATTTAAACCCGTGAAGATCGAATCATACGATGGAACAACAGATCCCGCGGTATGGATTGAAGATTTCCTTCTCCATATGCACATGGCCCGCGGTGATGATCTTCACGCCATCAAATACCTTCAACTAAAACTCAAGGGACCATCTCAACACTCGTTGAACAGCCTGCCTGAAAACTCCATTGGCAGCTGGGAATACTTGGAGGACGCCTTCCACGATAACTTCCAAGGTACATACGTCTGACCTCCGGATGTTGATGACTTGAGTCATATAATTCAACAGCCCAGAGAGTCAGCCAGGAAATTCTAGGTTCTTAACTAAAAAGAACCAGATTGTCGACTGTCCAGATGTCGAAGCCCTAGCGGCCTTTAAGCATAGCATCCGCGATGAATGGCTCGCCCGACACCTCGGCCAGGAAAAGCTGAAGTCCATAGCAGCCCTCACGACACTCATGACCCACTTTTGCGCGGGCGAGGACAGCTGGCTAGCCCGTAGCAATAAGAATGCAAGCAAACCTGGCACGTCTGAAGCTAGGAATAGCAACGGCAAGCCCTGACACAACAAGCACAAGCGTCGGAGCAACGGTGATAATACCGATGACACGGCGGTCAATGCCGGATTCAGTGGCTCCAAGTCCGGCCAGCGGAAGAAGCCATTTAAAAGGAATAATCTGGGCTCATCCAGCTTGGACCACATACTCGATCGTCCATGTCAGATACATGGCACCCCAGATAAGACAGCTAATCATACCAACAGAAGCTATTGGGTCTTTAAACATGCCGGCAAGTTAAATGCCGAGAACAAGGAGAAGGGGTTGCAAAGTGAGGACGATGATGAGGAGCCCCATCCACCAAGCGTAGGGGGACAGAAGAAGTTTCCCCCTCAGGTTAAAACAGTGAACATGATATATGCCACCCATATCCCCAAGAGTGAGCGCGATCGCGCTTAGGGACGTCTATGCGATAGAGCCAGTCGCCCCAAAATTCAATCCATGGTCGTCCTGCCCGATCACTTTTGATCGCAGAGACCATCCGACCAGTATCCGTCATGGCGGTTCAGCCGAACTGGTCCTTGACCCGATAATTGATGGATTCCACCTCACGCGAGTCCTCATGGACGGTGGCAGCTACCTCAACCTGCTCTATCAGGACACAGTGTGCAAAATGGTCATCGATCCATCAAGGATCAAGCCCACGAAAACTACCTTTAAAGGAGTTATCCCAGGTGTAGAGGCCCGCTATACAGGCTCAACCACACTGGAAGTTGTCTTCAGATCCCCAGACAACTTCCGAAGCGAAGAGTTGATCTTCGACATCGTCCCCTTCCACAGTGGCTATCACGCACTGCTGGGACGAACCGCATTCGCTCGCTTCAACGCGGTGCCACACTATGCTTATCTCAAGCTCAAGATGCCGGTACCATGCGGTGTCATAATAGTTAATGGAAACACGGAGCGCTCCCTCCATACCGAGGAGCACACCGCTGCCCTAGCAGTAGAAGTAAAGAGTGGCTTTTTCAAGCAGAACCTTAATTCAGCGACCAAGCTCGCGGACGCTGTCAAACGAGTCCAGACTACTCTACAGTAGGACAGTCCAGCCCGTCAAGAGCTCTACTAGCAATTTGGCCTCCGTCCCAGTCCTAACCAAATGGCGGTGTTCGTACCACACGAACATAACAACGCACTCAAAATACCTTGGGCATAGACAGAGTGTAACACCCTCGATGCGATTATAGCTCCCACGTGTCGAGGCACGACTTAGAGACATAATCGCATTGAAGGCATATGTCTCTAAGTCGTGCCTCAACACGTGGGAGCTATAATCGCATCGAGGGTGTTACAAGTTGGTAATCAGAGCCTTACCCGACCTTAGGAGCCCCATTGCTTGATCATTTTTTTTAGCGGCCGAGTTGTGTCTAGAAAAATGTTTTGAGTCTTTTAGGAATTATATATCGGAGAGTTTAGGAATTCTTTTTACTTCCCAGTCTCCTCATCGCTCTGGTAAGGCATCCTGACATAGAGTTTTGACTCTTCTCTTCCCAAATTTCACTAAAAAAAATTTAGGATCACGCGGGTATCTTGGAATCGTTCCGATGGTTTTATGATGAGAACATTGTCTTGGTGCCTCCTGTCAGGGGTTTAGTGGAAGTGTCCCGGGGAGTTGAGCTCTAAGGTGTTGTCATCATAATTTTATCGTTGCAGTTCTGGAATACCTGAGTTTAGTACGCCGACATCGAAAATCTCTTTTATGCAGTTCGTTGGTGAGATAACCTCGACGCCACCCAGTACTGGGGCGGGAGTTCGGGAGTATCGCCATAACTTGTATAACGGATGCTTTTCGAAGGTTGAGATAGATGGTTTCCGAAGGTTTCTTGGTTATGTGTTGAAGGATGGATACAGCTGGATGTAGGAATTGCTAGTTTGGGTGAGATATTATGCTTCCCCTGTATCCCCAACACCTGATTGCATAACCGGAAAGGTTCGGGAGTTTCATAGGTGGGAATTCTAGTAGCTCTAGTTCTTCTTCCACGGATATTGGTTTGAGAATGGGATTTCTTACCGATTATTCGTTCTTGATCCGTACCTTGTTGGTTTATTTCTCTACCTTAATTCTACGTGGCTTCTCAATTTATGGATATGTGACCATTTTAAGAGGAATGCATTCTTTCATTTTGTTCGGATGTGAAGACTATATGTTGCAATTTTCATTCCGTTGGATTCAGCTTCAATATTTATCTATCAATGTGCTAATGGTGGTCAACCTCTTCAGGATGGCTCCTCCAACGCGCACGACTCCGGATCCTGATCCGCCACCGCCTCCACCTCCTCTAGAGGCATGGCAAGCTGTGATGGCCGCAACCAATGCAAACACACAGTTGATCATGCAAATTCTCCAAGAGCGCAATCAAGGCAGTCAAGGGAATCAAGGCAGCAATCAGAGTCACTTTGCTACACTCAACCAGTTCCTTGCTAACGGGCCAAAGACTTTCAGCAATTGTGTTGAGGCAACCGATGCTGACGATTGGCTTGTGGATCTGTGTAAGCATTTCGAGTGCAGTAACGTCAGGCCTGAGGACTTTGTTAAGTTCACTTCCTTCCAACTCAAAGATCAAGCTGCAGAATGGTTCCAGCAGTACAAGGATTCTGGAGGTGGACGTGTTATCACTTGGGATGATTTTCGTCGAGATTTCCGAGCTCATCATATTCCGCAGAGCATGGTTGAAAGCAAGCGTGAGGAATTCCGCAATCTGAAGGAAGGCTCTTTGTCTGTTTATGACTACAACAAGTTGTTCCAGAAGCTCGCCCGCTTTGCCAAGCAGGACGTCCCTGATGAGAAGAGCATGATATACCAGTTCAGGGGTGGTCTCAGAGAAGATATCCAGATCGCTCTTGTTCTCTTTGAGCCCTTGAGGTATGATGAGTTCTACAACATGGCACTGAAGCAAGAGGCTGCTCAGTTGAGGTGTGATGCTTCCAAGAAGAGAGCCAGAGATGTTACTCCTTCTTCCTCTACTCAAGTGGCCAAGCAGCAGAAGTTTTGGCTTCCTCCTCCTCCGTTCCGTTAGCCATATCAGCAGAAGAGCAAAGGTGCCAGTGGTTCTTCCCACCCACCCAACCCTGGCTTTCAGAACAAGACTTCGTCTCAAGCTCCAAGATCGAGTGCTCCGTATCACCGTCCGCTTTCAGAGGTCACATGCAACAAGTGCCAATAGAAGGGTCACTATGCCAACAAGTGTCTCAACCAGAGGCGTCTTCCTCCTCCTCCTCCCGTGAGATCAACAAGTACAGTTGTGGTCAAGCATAACCCCAAGCATGCCAAGGTCAATTTGATGAATGCAGCTCAGGCAGAGGAATCATCATATGTCATCATGGGTAACTTTCCAGTTAACTCTTTTCCAGCAAAAGTTCTTTTTGACACTGGTGCATCGCATTGTTTCATGTCAAGATCATTTGTTTCCAAGCATGACTTCGTTTCACAAATGTTGCGTAAACCTATGGGAGTGGTTTCTCCGGCTAAGTCTATGAGGGCTACTTCAATAGTCCCGGATGTTTCTATCATGATGGGTGATTTCAAGTTTCTGGCTTCTCCAATGGTTCTTGGTAACTCGGATATTGATCTTATTCTCGGGATGGATTGGCTTTCTAAGCACAAGGATCAGCTTGATTGTGCAGCCAGGCAGATTCAATTGACTCATTCGTCTAAGGATGTAATTGTCTTTGCCGCTCGTGATGATACTATCCGTCTATTTTCTCTCAATGAGAAGGGTGAATTGGATGCCATCTCTCAAATTCCAGTCGTTTGCGAATATCAAGACATCTTTCCAGAAGAGCTCCCAGGAATGCTTCCGCACCGGCCAGTTGAATTCGTTATTGATCTTGAGCCTGGTACGGAACCTGTGTGCAAACGCCCTTACAAGCTCGGACCTGAAGAGTTGAAGGAGCTGAAGAATCAACTCGATATGCAAGAGAAAATGGGTCTCATCCGGCCTAGTTCTTCTCCGTGGGGTTGTGGTGTTCTTTTTGTGAAGAAGAAGGATGGAACGGACCGACTTTGTGTTGATTACCATCTAGTGAACAAGAAGACCATCAAGAACAAATATCCACTTCCCAACATCAATGAGCTGTTCGAACAACTCAAAGGTGCTCAAGTATTCTCCAAGCTTGATCTCCGTATGGGTTATCACCAGATTCGCATTCGTGAAGAAGATATTCCCAAGACGGCTTTCAGGACAAGCTTTGGTTCTTATGAATACACTGTCATGTCTTTTGGCCTCGCCAACGCTCCTCCGACGTTCTCTCGCATGATGAACTTCATCTTCAACGCCTACACCAATGACTTCGTTTTGGTCTATCTCGACGACATTCTGGTTTTCTCGGAGAACAAGGAAGATCATGCCAAACACTTGCGTTTGGTTCTTGATAAGCTCAGGGAACATCAGTTCTACGCCAAGTTCTCCAAGTGTGAATTTTGGCTTGATGAGGTTCTTTATCTTGGTCATATCATCTCTGCCAAGGGCATTGCCGTGAATCCTGAGAAGGTGTCTGCAATTGTGAATTGGGAACCTCCTCAGAACGTGAAGCAACTCCGTAGCTTCCTCGGTCTCGCAAGCTATTGCCGAAGATTCGTTGAAAACTTTTCGAAGATCGCGAAGCCTCTCTCTAATCTTCTCCAGAAGCATGTCAAGTACATTTGGTCTCCGGAGTGTGATATTGCTTTCAACACTTTGAAAGAGAAATTAATCACTGCTCCAGTTCTGACTCCGCCTGATGAATCCAAGCCGTACGAGGTCTTTTGTGATGCCTCTCTCCAAGGTCTTGGCGCGGTATTGATGCAAAAGAAGAAAGTTGTTGCTTATACATCTCGCCAGTTGAAGCCTAATGAGAAGAACTACCCCACTCATGATCTCGAGTTGGCGGCAGATGTGCATGCTCTTTTGACTTGGAGACATCTTCTATTGGGAAGAAAAGTGGACATTTTCACTGATCACAAGAGTCTCAAGTACATCTTCACTCAGCCTAATCTCAATCTCAGGCAAACTCGTTGGGTCGAAATGATTCAAGAGTATAATCCGAGTATCGAGTATACTCCAGGCAAGGCCAATGTGATTGCTGTCGCATTGAGCAGAAAGGCCTACTGCAACAGTCTGATTCTCAAGCCTTATCAACCCGAGCTTTGTGAAGCTTTTCACAAACTTAATCTGCAAGTTGTTCCTCAAGGTTTCCTCGCCAACCTTCAAGTCTCTCCTACCTTAGAAGACCAGATTCGCCAAGCCCAGCTACTTGATGCTATGGTGAAAAAGGTGAAGATTGGGATTGCCAAGAGTCAGTCCAAGTACAAGTGCTACCGCCTTGATGACAAGGACACTCTCTTCTTCGAGGATCGTATTGTTGTACCCAAAGGTGACCTTCGTAAAGTGATCTTGAACGAGGCTCACAATTCTCTCCTCTCCATCCACCCTGGGAGCACGAAGATGTATCAGGACCTCAAGCAGGCTTATTGGTGGACTCGAATGAAGCGCGAGATTGCTGAATTCATGAATGAATGTGATGTCTGTAGAAGAGTGAAGGCAGAACACCAAAGGTCAGCAGGTCTTCTCCAACCTCTTGCCATTCCAGAATGGAAGTTTGACCACATTGAAATGGACTTCGTGACTGGGTTTCCAAAGTCCAAGCGTGGCAATGATGCTATATTCGTTGTCATCGACAAACTCACCAAAGTGGCTCATTTTCTGCCTATCAAAGAGTCGATCACTGCAGCTCAATTGGCGGAACTCTATACCTCTCGAATTGTCTCTCTGCACGGTATTCCTCAAGTGATCTCTTCAGACCGTGGCAGCATCTTTACCTCGAAGTTTTGGGATTCTTTTCAGAAGGCCATGGGCACTAACATCCGCTTCAGCACATCTTTCCATCCTCAAACTAGTGGTCAAGTCGAGCGTGTCAACCAGATTCTTGAAGATATTCTCAGGGCTTGTGTGATCTCCTTCGGCATGAAGTGGGAGGATTGTCTTCCTTATGCTGAATTCTCCTACAACAACAGTTTTCAAGCAAGTTCGGGCAAGGCCCCTTTTGAAATTCTGTATGGCAGGAAGTGACGTACCCCTCTCAACTGGTCTGAAACCGGTGAACGTCAGCTTTTGGGTAATGACTTAATCACAAAGGCAGAAGAAATGTGCAAAGTCATTCGTGATAACCTCAAAGCAGCCCAATCCTGCCAGAAGAGCTACTATGATAGTAAGCACCGTGATTTGGCTTTCGAGATCGGAGATCATGTTTACCTCCGTGTCTCTCCTATGAAAGGTACTCGTCGCTTCAGTATCAAAGGGAAGCTTGCCCCTAGATACGTGGGACCTTTCAAGATTGTCAGCAAGAGAGGCGACCTCGCCTATCAACTCGAGCTTCCTTCAAACTTTGCAAATGTTCATGACGTGTTCCATGTCTCTCAGCTTCGAAAGTGCTTCAAGACTCCTGACCGCACCGTCAACTTCGATGACATTGAGCTCCAAGAAGATCTCTCTTATCATGAGCACCCAGTTGCTATTCTTGAAGAGACTGAACGCAAGACTCGCAATAAGTCAATCAAATTTCTCAAAGTCAAGTGGTCACACCATTCCGACCGTGAAGCTACCTGGGAACGCGAGGATCACCTCCGTTCTGAGTACCCTGCGTTCTTTCAGTCCTAGATCTCGGGACGAGATCTTTTCGTAGTGGTGGAGTGTTGTAACACCCCGGATGTAACTTTCCCTATTTGTACTCCAACTCTTGCCGTTTCCGGCGTTAAGTTATTTTATTTTCTCGGGTTTGGGTCTTTGTCTCCATGTGTTGTTATCGTTGTCATGCATCTCATATCATGTCTTTGTGCATTGCATTTGCACACGTGTTCATCTCATGCATTTGAGCATTTTCCCCGTTGTCCGTTTTGCATTCCGGCGCTTCGTTCTCCTCTGGTGGTCATTCCTAGCTTTCTTTCGTGTGTGGGGATTAAACATTTCCGGATTGGACCGAGACTTGCCAAGCGGCCTTGGTTTACTACCGGTAGACCGCCTGTCAAGTTTCGTATCATTTGGACTTCGTTTGATACTCCAACGGTTAACCGAGGGACCGAAAAGGCCTTGTGTGTGTTGCAGCCCAACACCCCTCCAATTTGGCCCAAAACCCACCTAACTCTGCTCCATCATCTAGAGCGTTCGATCACGATCGCGTGGCCGAAAACCGCACCTCATTTGGACTCTCCTAGCTCCCTCTATTCCTATATAAACACCCCCCCGAAATCCGGATCTTCCTCTCCCCCAAAAAACCCTAATTTCGCCTCCGCGCTGGCCGGACAAGTCCGTCCGGACCGGATGAAATCGCCGCCGCCCGCCCGCACTAGTGGCAAGCTGCCACGTGGCGTGCCACCGCCGCCGCCGCCGAGGCCCGCGAGGCCCATCCGGGGCCCCCGCGGCCCAGATCTACCGCGCCACCGCCGCCTCCTCTTCCCCGCGGCCGGGCCCGCTCGCCGTCCGGCGCCACCATGGCGCCATAGCCGCCGTTGCCTCCTCGTCTCCCGGGCCGCCGCGCGCGCCGCTCCCGCCGTCAGCCGCCGCTGCCAACGGCCGCCGCCTCCGCGCCGGCCTCGCCGCGCCCTTCGTCCGGCCCCGCCGCCCCGGCCATCGCCGGCCCCAGGCGACACCGGCCGCCGCCTCCTCCCTCCTCTCGCCGGCCGCTGCTTCTCTTCTTCCCCGACGAACAGCTACAGTGCAGCACCGCCGCCTCGGATTCCGCGCCAACCCTAGATCTGAGGAGGTTGTTTTTTTCACTAAGTCCCAGAAATTTTAATTCATATGCCCATGTTCGCGGCTCCGTAACTTTGCATCGGTAGCTCCGATTTGGGCATGTAGCATATCAAAATGTTCATCTCAGAGAGTACATCATTTCATTACATTGCATCATTTTCATTTGAGCTCATCTTGATGCCCGAAATGCTGTTAGAAAAGGGCTACTTGAGTTAATTGTCAGATCTGCTACTCCGTTTAGCACTTTTGTCATTTTTGCCATGATTAATGTGTGCATGCTATGCCCGTGAGTTCTACATGTGTTTTGTTAAGGGTTTTGTCATCTTCCCAGAGGTGCAACCCATGTATTTTTAGGATGTGTGTGGTGACTTGTGCAAGCTTGCAAAGTGGTGCACTTGCTAATTCTGTTTTCAGGGACTTAGTAGTTTCACTAAGTCCTGGGATTGTTTATCTCATGATGCCATATGTTCTTTTTGTTTCCTAGTGATCCGTGCCTCTTTTGAGGGTGATCAGTAAGGGAGTTTTGTTAATATTATAGTGCTCTATCCATCCATGTTTTTTTTGCAATTATGGAGCACCCTAGCTTGAGTCAATCGAGCTCTACTTTTGCTTCGTTGCGAATCTGGGCAGATCGTCAACTTGTTTGCGATTTTGCTGATGTTATTGTAGTTGATCCGTGCATGCTATGCTATTGTTCTTGCCATGTCTAGCTTGCATTTTGTGCCTTCTTGATGGATGTATGCTTGCCTTGCCATGACTTGATCTGGAGTGAGTGCATCGAGCTCGTAAACATGCCTTCGTGAGTTATGTTTCAGCATGTCCCAGTTTTCACTAAGTCTGAAAACTGATTATGTTTTTGCTATGTTCGTGTGCTTGTTAGTATATTTTGTGATCCCTTTTGGCTCAAGGTCACTAAGGGACTTTTGTTAAGCTTGTTGAGTAGCTCCATGCCATGTCTTTCTTTGTCATGTTCAGGTCCTGTAGCATGTTGTTTTGTTGCTCCGAAGAGGGCTATATGGTCTGAAATTCCAGACAAGTGTTAATTTCACTAAGTCTGAGATCTGTTTTACCATTTGCGTTTTTGCCATGCTTGTTTGAACCTCCTAATGGATGAATTTGCCGTAGCTCAGTGCTAGACTTTTGTTAAGCATCGTGAATGCTTCCCTTCCACGTATTTTGATGCCATGTTTGAATGCTGTAGCAGGTTCATCTCATTGCATTTAGATGCCTACTTGTTGTAAATCGCAGACCGGTGTCATATTTGAATCGCTCGCCATTTCCAAACCGTAACCCCGATTCCGGCGTTCTTTATATTGTTTTCAAGCGATTTCATCTCATCTTTCCAGTGGAACACTTGGAAATCCAAGTTGAGGCCAGGTTCATGCATTTCCTGTCATATCTTGCATTTTGCATCCTGCATCGCATCCCGCATAGCATATCATCTTTGCATCGTGTTGTTTGAGTTTGCACGTGGTTGATTGTATCCTTGTTGCTTGTTTGTCTTGTTTGGGTAGAGACGGGAGAAGAGTTCGCTAACGAGGAGCCCATTGAGTTTGCTTTTGAGGATCCAGTCAACTCTGACAACTGTGCAGGCAAGATGATCATACCCTCAAAATCACTACTATCTTTGCTATGCTAGTTTTGCTCGCTCTTTTGCTATGCCAATACTAAGATGCCTACCACTTGCTTGCAAGCCTCCCAAATTGCCATGTCAAACCTCTAACCCAGCATGTCCTAGCAAACCGTTGATTGGCTATGTTACCGCTTTGCTCAGCCCCTCTTATAGCGTTGCTAGTTGCAGGTGAAGATTGGAGGCCGTTCCTTGTTGGAACATTTATTTACTTGTTGGGATATCATTATATTACTTTGTTATCTTAATGCATCTATATACTTGGTAAAGGGTGGAAGGCTCGGCCTCTCGCCTAGTGTTTTGTTCCACTCTTGCCGCCCTAGTTTCTGTCATATCGGTGTTATGTTCCCGGATTTTGCGTTCCTTACGCGGTTGGATGATAATGGGAACCCCTTGACAGTCCGCCTTGAATAAAAATCCTCCAGCAATGCCCAACCTTGGTTTTACCATTTGCCACCTAGCCTTTTCCCTTGGGTTTCGCGGACTCAAGGGTCATCTTATTTTAACCCCCCCGGGCCAGTGCTCCTCTGTGTGTTGGTCCAACCTAGAGCACCATGCGGGGCTGTCCCTTGGCAACTTGGGTTATGTTGGCTCCCGTACGCTTAGCTTATCCGGTGTGCCCTGAGAACGAGATATGTGCAGCTCCTATCGGGATTTGTCGGCACAGCGGGCGGTGTTGCTGGACTTGTTTTACCATTGTCGGAGTTGTCTTGAATTACCGAGATACCGAGTCTGATCGGAACGTCTTGGGAGGAGGTCTATTCCTCCGTTGACCGTGAGAGCTTGTCATGGGCTAAGTTGGGACTCCCCTGCAGGGATTGAACTTTCGAAAGCCGTGCCCGCGGTTATGGGCAGATGGGAATTTGTTAATGTCCGGTTGTAGATAACTTGAACCTTAATTAATTAAAATGAATCAACTGAGTGTGTTACCGTGATGGCCTCTTCTCGGCGGAGTCCGGGAAGTGGACACAGTGTTGGAGTAATGTTTGCGCAGGTTGTTCTCTAGTTTCTCGCTCGCGCTTTGCCTCCTCTTCTCACTCTCTTTTGCGAATAAGTTAGCCACCCTACTTGCTAGTCGCTTGCTGCAGCTCCATATATTTACCTTGCCATACCTTTAAGCCTAAATAGTCTTGATCGCGAGGGTGCAAGATTGCTGAGTCCCTGTGGCTCACAGATTACTATTACACCAGATGCAGGGCCTGAGGATTCTGCTCTAGGAGACGCGTATGAGCTCAAGTGGGAGTTCGACGAGGACTCTCAATGTTACTATGTTTCCTTTCCCGATGATCAGTAGTGGTGCCCAGTTGGGGGTGATTGGCACAGTGTCACATGTTGGGTTCTCTTTTATTTTGGCGCCGTAGTCGGGCCTTGAGTGTATGGATGATGTAATGTTATTATGTACTTGATTGACGTGGCGAGTGTAAGCCAACTATGTTATCTCCCCTATTATTATTATTACATGGGATGTTGTGAAGATTGCCTAACTTGCGACATATGCCTTCAATGCGATTATGTCTCTAAGTCGTGCCTCGACACGTGGGAGCTATAGTCGCATCGAGGGTGTTACACCAGCGCCGCCAGGAGTGGAGCGCCCATGCCCGATTCCTTCTCTCCCTCGATTTCCCCTCGTCATTCGCGCCCCTATCGCTGCTACCCTCGTCGACCAACTCCACCCTTGCCGGCCGGCCACCAGCGAGGCCCCACATCGGCGCTCGCCTCCCTTTCTCTCCTGTGCCGCAAGCGCTCGAGCCCCCGCTCCGTGCCGGCCCTTGCCCTGTCGTCCGCCGGCCCGGTGAGCCGGACCTCTCCGCCGCCCTCGCCGGCTACCTGCACTGCGCCTCTCCGAGCGCCACCCTCCGGCCTTCCTGTCCTCGGCCTCGTCCCGGCTTCTCCATCCTCACCAGAGGATGCCGCCCAACTACTTGGAGCCCGAGCAGGCCGCGCCTCTCTGCGCCTCCTCATGGACCCGATGAGCCACGAAGACCACGCCTTCCGGCCTCCCTGCTCCCTGCTCCGGCCGCTGCTTCACACCTAGGCCGACCCCGACACCAAAACCACCGAACCAGGAAACGCCAAGGACATCTTCGGGGTTTTTCGTCAAGTCCCGTTCCGATGAACGTACACGCAACACCGACGTCCACGAGCACCTCCTGCTAGCCGTCCACAACGATGACCCACAAGTATAGGGGATCTATCGTAGTCCTTTCGATAAGTAAGAGTGTCAAATCCAATGAGGAGCAGAAGGAAATGATAAGCGGTTTTCAGCAAGGTATTCTCTGCAAGTACTGAAATAAGTGGTAACAGATAGTTTTGTGATAAGGTAAATTATAACGAGCAACAAGTAACAAAAGTAAATAAAGTGCAGCAAGGTGACCCAATCCTTTTTGTAGCAATGGACAAGCCGGAACAAACTCTTATATAAGGAAAAGCGCTCCCGAGGACACATGGGAATATCGTCAAGCTAGTTTTCATCACGTTCATATGATTCGCGTTCGATAATTTGATAATTTGATATGTGGGTGGACCGGTGCTTGGGTGCTGTTCTTACTTGAACAAGCATCCCACTTATGATTAACATCTATTGCAAGCATCCGCAACTACAACAAAATATTAAGGTAAATCTAACCATAGCATGAAACATGTGGATCCAAATCAGCCCCTTACGAAGCAACACATAAACTACGGTTTAAGCTTCTGTCACTCTAGCAACCCACCGTCTACTTATTACTTCCAATGCCTTCCTCTAGGCCCAAATAATGGTGAAGTGTTATGTAGTCGACGTTCACATAACACCACTAGAGGCTAGACAACATACATCTTATCAAAATATCAAAGGAATACCAAATTCACATGACTACTAATAGCAAGACTTCTCCCTTGTCCTCAGGAACAAACGTAATTACTCACAAAGCATATTCATGTTCATAATCAGAGGGGTAATAATATGCATATAGGATCTGAACATATGATCTTCCACCAAATAAACCAACTAGCATCAACTATAAGGAGTAATCAACACTACTGGCAACCTACTAGTACCAATCCTGGACTTTGAGACAAGAATTGGATACAAGAGATGAACTAGGGTTTGGAGATGAGATGGTGCTGGTGAAGATGTTGATGGAGATTGCCCTCTCCCAATGAGAGGAGCGTTGGTGATAACGATGGTGATGATTTCCCCCTCCCGGAGGGAAGTATCCCCGGCAGAACAGCTCTGCCGGAGCTCTAGATTGGTTCTGCCAAGGTTCCACCTCGTGGCGGCGGAGTATCGTCCCGAAAAGTTCCTTCTGGTTTTTTCTCATTGAAAGACTTCATATAGCAGAAGATGGACGTCGGAGACCCACCAGGGGGCCCACGAGGTAGGGGGCGCTCCCCCCACCCTCGTGAGTAGGGTGTGGGCCCCCTGGCCTTCATCTTTGGCGAGGATTTTTCTTTATTTATTTTAATATGTTCCTGGAGTTTCGGGACTTTTGGAGTTGCGCAGAATAGGTCTCTAATATTTGCTCCTTTTCCAGCCCAGAATTCCAGCTGCTAGCATTCTCCCTCCTTATGTAAACCTTGTAAAATAAGAGACAATAGCCATAAGTATTGTGACATAAAGTGAAATAACAGTCCATAATGCAATAAATATCGATATAAAAGCATGATGCAAAATGGACGTATCAACTCCCCCAAGCTTAGACCTCGCTTGTCCTCAAGCGAAAAGCCGATAACAATAAATATGTCCTCATGTTTAGAGGTAGAGGCGTCGATAAAAATAAAATACGGACATGAAGGCATCATGATTATTCTCATAACAACATATATAGATTTTGTCATATGATTACTTATGTTCAAGTGATGATCTATTCACAATGCAAAAGTATAAATCATAAACCTTATTGTGCTCCGACAAACTATAATCTCAGTCATTGAAGCAATTGCAATTTATCATAACATCGAAAAGAGTCTATGTCAGAGCTAAAAAGCAAGTCCACATACTCAACTATCATTTAGTCCTTCATAATTGCTAACACTCATGCAATACTTGTGGTTATGAAGTTTCAGTCGGACACAGAGAAAGATAGGGGCTTATAGTTTTGCCCCACAACCTTTTACCTCAAGGGTAATGTCAACAATAATAATTCATGCTCCCCTATATCCAATTAGATATATATATATCATGTTCTTTCCAACATGCTGAGCTTGCCAAAGGATAAAATGAAAAAGGAAAGGTGAAGATCACCATGACTCTTGCATAAGGTAGAAGATAATAATAAAAGATAGGCCCTTCGCAGAGGGATGCAGAGGTTGCCATGCGCTTTTATGGTTGGATGTACAAAATCTCAATGCGAAAGAACGTCACTTTATATTGCCCCTTGTGATATGAACCTTTATTATGCAGTCCGTCGCTTTTATTACTTCCACATCACAAGATCGTATAAAGCTTATTTCTCCCACACCAATCAATTATACATATTTAGAGCAATTTTTATTGCTTTGCACCAATGACAACTTACTTGAAGGATCTTACTCAATCCATAGGTAGATATGGTGGACTCTCATGGCAAAACTGGTTTAAGGGTATTTGGAAGCACAAGTAGTATTTCTACTTGGTGCTGAGAATTTGGCTAGCATGAGGGGGAAAGGCAAGCTCAATAAGTTTGACAACATACTTTATCTCAGATATAAGAAAGACATAACTCATTACATTGTCTTCCTTGTCCAACATCAACCCTTTAGCATGTCATATTTTAATGAGTGCTCCCAATCATAAAAGATGTCAATGATAATATATCTATATGTGAAAACCTCTATTTCCTTATTACTTCCTATTAATTGCAACAATGAACAAAGCTATGTCTGTCAACTCCCAACAACTTTTAATCATCATACTCTTTCTATGTGAAGTCATTACTCTCAATAAGATCAATATGAACTTTTTGTTTCTTTTTATTCTTTTCTTCTTTCTTTTATTCACCCAAGATCATGGCAAAATAATCAAGCCCTTGACTCAACGCTAATCTTTATTATATATAGATCACGAATCATGTCTTTGGTCAATAGTTGGGTTGCCCGGCTCCTGTGCTTACTACCTTACATTCCACTCTATCGACTAGGGTAGTAAAGGGAGAACTACTGTGATTGTGTCCTGGTTTATCCGGATGAGCACCTCAGTAGAGAAAGCCGAAAACTGACTGTCATGATGTGGCGTGAGCCGGTCGACTGTTCGGAGGATAGAAATCTTTTGCGATTTTTTCCGCATTATGCGACGAATCGGTCTTTACCCGATCAGCTGTTTACAACACCCTAGTTCGGATTCACGAATACTAGCGGCTGCGCCTAAAATTCTATTGTCAAACTCCTATGGCTAAGTGAGGGTGATAAAGCCATATAGTCCAATTGCCTGGTTCGTTGCACTAAACACCTCCTTCAAGGGCCAAACTTTTGGATAAAGAGTGTTTTAGATTCATCCCGAACACCCCCGTACTACCTACGTGGGGGCTGAAGTCGTCGACTGGCCAACTCTCAGATTTAAAAAAATGGCCGCACAGTAGGTAAAATTTTAAATAATAAATAACAAAGCATTATATTACATATCAGCCTTGTTTTCATCATACAGGAAGGGACAATATGAATGATTTCATTCAAAGATAATGTATTTTGAACTCTGCCCTTCTACAATGCGGGATCCCTTCAGGACATCTTCAAAATACCGCTCGGGCATGTGGTGCTCCTTGCCCGCGGGTGTCCTTCGGTCGCGAGATTGACGGCGTCCATCTTCTCCCATTGTATCTTGACACGGGCGAAGGCCATCCGCGCACCTTCTATGCAGACCGATCGCCTGATGGCATCAAGCTGAGGGCATGCATCGACCAGCCGCTTCACGGGCCCAAAGTAGCTCCTGGGTACGGCTTCGACAGGCCATGGCCAGATTATCAAATCCTTCATGGCTTGTTCGGCCACCCTATGTAGCTCGACCAGCTGTTTAAGCTGATCGCTAAAGGGCACCGGATGTTCTGGCGCAAGGTATTGCGACCAGAACAGCTTCTCCGTTGAGCTCCCCGCTTCGGCTCAGAAGAATTCCGCATCATCAAAAACACTGTGCGGCAGATCCGCAAATGCCCCTGGAGAACTCCAAATGCGGGTCAGTAAGAGATACCTCTTCTTCACATACTTTCTTTGCATAATGAAAGCCTTACCCGGTGCGATTTTCTTGGCCTCTTGTATTTCCAAGAGGGCGCCTTGGGCTTTAGTCCGGGCCTCATGTGCGCTTTGCCAAGCCTTAGCGAGTTCAGACTCTTGGTCTGCATTCTGGCGCTCCAAGGACTCGCATTTATTCACGGCGTCCTGGAGCTCCTGCTGGACCTCACCAACCCTAGCCTCATGCCTTTCACGAGTGGCTTGTTCCTTTGCCGCTCTCTCCTCTGCCTCGGCCAGCGCCTTCTTGAGGGCCTCTGTCGGTGTCAAAACCGGCGGATCTTGGGTAGGGGATCCCGAACTGTGCGTCTAAGGTTGATGGTAACAGGAGACAGGGGACATGATGTTTACCCAGGTTCGGGGCCTCTTTATGGAGGTAATACCCTACTTCCTGCTTGATTGATCTTGATGAATATGAGTGTTACAAGAGTTGATCTACCACGAGATCGTAATAGCTAAACCCTAGAAGTCTAGCCTGTATGCCTACGGTATTGGGTATCCCCTATCCGGACTAAGTCCTCCGGTTTATATAGACACCGAGGGGATCTAGGGTTACATAGAGTCGGTCACATAATATGGAATCTTCATAGTTGTTCGCCAAGCTTGCCTTCCATGCCAAGGAGAGGCCCATCCGGACACGGGTACAATCTTCGGTCTTCATATCTTCACATCCCATCAGTCCGACCCATAGATAACAAGCCGGACGCCCGAGGACCCCTTAGTCCAGGACTCCCTCAGCCTCCACCTCGGTCGCCACCCCTAATAAATATCATAGCACTATGGTAAGCACAAAAACATTCACCCTTTTCGGACATGCACAAGGTCATTGCATACCTTGGGTGTCCTCCAGCTGCTTTTTCGCACGGCCGAGCTCTTCCTCGGTCCGCCCCAGCCTCTGCTTCAGTCCAGAGACTTCGGCAGCATGAGATCTCACAGCTAGCAGTGACGCCTGCTTATTCACAAAGACATATATGGTTAGTCTCTTGCAAAAAACTATTTGATCCTCTGTTCGGCTCTTCTTTCCGAACACCAGACAGAGTCTCAGGGGCTACTATCTATACTGTAACTTTCCTTTCACATAAACGTAGTGCTCGCCTCAAAGCCTGTTAGAAGGCTTGCGCGGACTTCAGTCAGTCCGCTCTTCGCGTACTGAATCTTCTCAATCACCGCACCGATGAGGATACGATGTTCCTTGATAATGGAAGCACTTCACAATGCTTCCAGTAGAGTGTCCGGTGCCTCTGGTTGGACAGAGGTCACTGGCAGAATAGGCATACCTCCTTCTTTCGAATCCGGAGCCGTATAGGTCTCCGGGGCCGTATTCGGCTAGGGGCCGAATTGGATATGGCCCCCATCGCCAGTCTCCATGGGGATTCGCTCTCCCATGTGTCCGGCGGCCGAGATTTCACCCTCTGGCGATGCCCTGATAGCCTCCTACGTCTCTCCCTGGCCTGGGGTCCTTTGGGATAGTACCTCGGTGTCATCCATGGCCCTGGGAGGGGAGGCCGCCGGAAGGGACCCACTGTCCATCACCTTCGGGTCCGCCGAATTCCCCGAAGCTGAGGATCGCTCGAGGTCGGAACGAGTCAGACTGCAAGTGCATGATTCATCATGTCAAAACTGTGAAGCAAAGAGGCTGATATATGAATGCGTCAGGGTCTCCAGATACTCATGATTCGGCCAGGGGCTTATCTCGGGGGCGCCGCTCTGGGCTGCTATCGATGTCCCACGCGGAGTTATCCGCGTGGGATACTTTCCGCTTCTTGGACGCCTCTGCTTCTAGAGGTGTGGAAGCCGCCCGCTTCTTCCTTCCCCCCTCAGGGGGAGAGTTGCTTTCCTACTCCTCATCATCATCTCCCGCAATAGAGGAGTGAGTTTTGGTGTCTTCGGACGTCATGTACGAAGTGCCCTTGTAACGGAGGCCACCTCTGGTCCCCTTGGCCTTCTTCTCGGGCGCCTGGTAGGGCGCCGGAACCAGCATCTTCTTCAGAAGCGGGATGGCTGGTTCCTCGGGCAGCGCAGCCTGACACTGAATCCACTCCGCCTTCTTTGTCTAGGGCTGGACAAAGAAGGCGGAGTGGATTCAGTGTCCGGCTGCGCTGCCCGAGGAACCAGCCATCCCGCTTCTCTGAAAAAGCAAGTAAAGGATTCACCTTGAAATGCGAAAGTCTTACCAGACTGGCGGGATGGGCCAGGTTGTGCCCACAGTCCGTGGTCGTCTTTGGCCACGTCTCATTGGCCTTGAAGAGCACCTTCCAGATATCTTCTTGCGTAGTTCCGAAGAATCGCTGCAAGGCCAGGTGCTCAGCCGGATCGAACTGACATAGATGGCAAGCCCGGCTCAGGCATGGAAGGATCCGGCGAACTAACATCACCTGAATCACGTTGACAAGTTTGACGTTCTTGTCCACCATGCGCTAGATGCTCATCTGCAGTGTTGTCAGCTCGTCTGACGAAACCCAATTTAGGGACTTCTCTAGCCAGGAGGTGAGCCGCATTGGGTCGCTGGACTTGAATTCTGGAGCTGCGGCCTAGGTGGCGTCGCGGGGCTCTCTGATATAGAACCACAGTTGCTGCCACCCTTTGATGGTCTCCATGAAGAAGCCTTCGGGCCATGTGACGTTGGGCATCTTGCTCACCATGGTTCCTCCGCACTCTGCGTGTTGGCCACCCACCACCTTCGGCTTCACATTGAAGATCTTTAGCCACAATCCGAAATGGGGTGGGATGCGGAGGAAAGCCTCACACATGACAATAAATGCCGAGATGTTGAGGATGGAATTTGGGGCTAGATCATGGAAATCTAGCCCATAATAGATCATAAGTCCACAGACGAATGGGTGGAGTGTAAATCCCATCCCGCGGACGAAGTGGGGGATAAAAACTACCCTCTCGCGGGGCTCCGGGGTAGGGACGATATGTCCCTCGGTCGGAAGACAATGGGCGACTTCCTTGGCCAAATATCCGGCCTCCCGGAGCTGGGTGATTTCCTTCTCCTTGACGGAGGAGACCATCCACTTGCCCTGCGCTCCAGATCCGTACATGGTTGGAGTGCTTTTTTGAGGAGGAAAAGATGAGAACTTGGGCACTGGAGCTCGAGAGTGGGGAGGCAGAGTGAGAAGGCGTGGGTGAAAGAGGGTGAATCCTTATCCCCTTATAAAGGCGGCGAATATCAAGCGCCCCCCACTACCCTTAAAAATCGCCTGTTTCCCAAGGGCCGCATAGACAGCACGGTTGGATTACCCACGCCCACATTGATGAAAATCTCGTAATAAGGGGACACGATCTCTGCTTTGACAAGACGTGCCAATAAAACCGCATCTCAAAACGTGGAGCGGCAGGCCGAAAAATGGTTTGAAATAATGACCGGGTGGTGACATGGCATCACGCTATGAAAAGTTGTCAGTAGATTGGACTCGTGAAGTATTATACTCTTTGCGGTTGTGTTTGGTACTTGTTTTGCAGAGCCAGACATGTTCTTTGTGTTCGAATGATGTTTTGAAGTATTCGGAGGAGGAACCCGCCTTGCAATGCCAAAGAAAATCTGCGCGCCGGACACCTCGTCATTGAAAGCCTGGTTTAGGGGCTACTAAGGGAGTCCTGGACTAAGTGGTCCTCGGGCGTCCGGCCTGTGTGACATGGGCCGGACTATTGGTCCATGAAGATACAAGAGAGAAGACTTCCTACCATGTCCAGATAGGACTCTCCTTTGGGTGGAAGGCAAGCTAGGCGGCCAGATGTACTATTTCCTTTCTCTGTAACCGACTTTGTACAACCCTAGTCCCCTTCGGTGTCTATATAAACCGGAGGGTTTAGTCCGTAGAGGCAATGATAATCATATAGGATAGACTTCTAGGGTTTTAGCCATTACGATCTCGTGGTAGATCAACTCTTGTAACCCCTACACTCATCATTATTAATCAAGCAGGACGTAGGGTATTACCTCCATCGAGAGGGCCCGAACCTGGGTAAAACTTCGTGTCCCTTGTCTCCTATTACCATCAACCTCAGACGCACAGTTCGAGACCCCCTAACCGAGATCAGCTGGTTTTGACATCGACAATGACGTGCAGGTGGGCTTGGTGATGACCTTCGTCCTGCCGAGCTTGTGGTCTTGGTCTTGTTGCACTGGAAGGCAAACCTTTGGGGGATTCCTTGGGAAGTTGTGTACGTACTTGCCTCCTTAGCACAAAGAGAAAATTGTCCTCGCCTACGCCCGTTGGTGCCCTTACGGCTTCGGTCGTCATGGCTCACGTCATCGCGTGCCTCACGAGGTGGGGTGCGAGCCTAGAGATGTCCGCCCCTCGGGAGGCTGCCTCAGGAGGCCTCTCCCAAGGAGGTCTCGATTTCGCTCGCCTCAAGAGGTGGGGGCCCTTGCGGGCGTCTTGCTCATGGAGTCCTGGTGCTGGGCTGCGTCGGGCCATTGGTGGAGCGACGCGCTCGGTCATAGGCAGACAGGTTTGGGTACCCCCGGTCCCAGAACCCCGACACCAATGTATCAACATTTTTGATTGTTCCATACTATTATAGTATCAATCTTTGATGTTTATCATGCAATTATATATCATTTTTCATGACTAACCTATTAACCTAGCGCCCAGTGTTGTTGTTTTTTGCTTGTTTTTGGCTTTTTAGGAAATCAGTACCAAACAGAGTCCAAACGCTACGAAACTTTTTTATGATTTTTTCTGTACCAGAAGGTACCCTAGAAGCTTCGGGAGAAGACCTCGGAGTGCTACTTCATGAGCTTGTGTTGATTTTTTCCTTGAAGAGGAAAGAGTGATGCAGCAAAGTAGAGGTAAGCATTTCCCTCAGTTAATAACCAAGGTGTCAATACAGTAGGTGGTGAGGGAGTCCTGGATTAAGGGGTCATTGGGTGTCCAGACTATTGGATATGGGCCGGACTGATGGGCTCTGAAGATAAAAGCAGAAGACTTTCCCCCGTGTCTGGGTAGGACTCCTATATGCGTGGAAGGCAAGCTTGGTGTCCAAGTATGTTATTTCCTTCCCTGACGAACCGACTCTATACAACCCTAGGCCTCTCCGGTGTGTATATAAACCGGAGGGGTTAGTCCATAGAGATCATCAGAATTCTCATAGGCTAGACAGCTAGGGTTTAGCCATTACGATCTTGAGTTAGATCAACTCTTGTAACCCCTATACTCATTGAATACAATCAAGCAGGACGTAGGGTTTTATCTCCTTTAAGAGTGCCCGAACCTGGGTAAACATCGAAGCCCCATCGTCTCTTGTTACTATCGATCCACAGACACACAGTTCGGGACACCCTACCCGAGATCTGCCGGTTTTGACACTGATATTGGTGCTTTCATTGAGAGTTCCACGGTGTCGTCAACAGAAGGATCGATGGCTCAACTTGCCATCAGCAACGATGCTATTTCCGAGGAGACTTTTCTCCTTGGTCAACTCCTTGTCTTTAGTAGCTTCGCTCTGCGTGCAAATTCAAACAGCCGCCTTGAGCAGATCGACAACTACGCCCCTGGTCATCAGACCAGGTTTGGAAGCTCGAACTACATCGCTAATATCCGAGGAGACTTGGTCTTCGATGGGTTCTGGGCCTCGGCCGCCGCTTTGAAGGAAATATGCCCTAGAGGCAATAATAAAGTTGTTATTTATATTTCCTTATATCGTGATAAATGTTTATTATTCATGCTAGAATTGTATTAACCGGAAACTTAGTACATGTGTGAATACATAGACAAACAGAGTGTCACTAGTGTGCCTCTACTTGACTAGCTTGTTGAATCAAAGATGGTTAAGTTTCCTAGCCATAGACATGAGTTGTCATTTAATTAACGGGATCACATCATTAGAGAATGATGTGATTGAGTTGACCCATTCCGTTATCTTAGCACGATGATCATTTAGTTTGTTGCTACTTCTTTCTTCATGACTAATACATGTTCGTCTGACTATGAGATTATGCATGTCCCAAATACTGGAGGAACACTTGGTGTGCTAACAAATGTCACAACGTAACTGGGTGATTATAAAGGTGCTCTACAGGTGTCTCCGATGGTACTTGTTGAGTTGGCATAGACCAAGATTAGGATTTGTGAAAGGATCTAGAAGAGGTGCCTAGAGGGGGGTGAATAGACTCTTAGCAAGAAAACTTGTAGTTTTTAATTTCTTTAAGTTGATGTGGTGTTTTGGCACAAGTTTAAACATACATAATACATATCAAGCAAGCATGAAAAGAGTATATGAGCAGCGGAAAGTAAATCATGCAAGTTGCAAGAACGTAAGGGGATGGGATTGGAGTGTGCAAACGCAATTTGGAGACACAGAGATTTTTTATCCGTAGTTCCGATAGGTGGTGCTATCGTACATCCACGTTAATGGAGACTTCAACCCACGAAGGGTAACGGTTGCGCCAGTCCACAGAGGGCTCCACCCATGAAGGGTCCATGAATAAGCAACCTTGTCTATCCCACCATGGTCGTCGCCCACGAAGGACTTGCCTCACTAGGGTAGATCTTCACAAAGTAGGCGATCTCCTTGCCCGTAGAAACTCCTTGGTTAAACTCCACAATCTTGACGGAGGCTCCCAAGTGACACCTAACCAATCTAAGAGACACCACTCTCCAAGAGGTAACAAATGGTGTGTTGATGATGAACTCCTTGCTCTTGTGCTTGAAATGATAGTCTCCCCAACACTCAACTCTCTCTCATAGGATAGGATTTGGTGGAAAGATTATTTGAGTGGAAAGCAACTTGGGGAAGGCTAGAGATCAAGATTTATGTGGTTGGAATGGAGTATCTTGACCTCAACACAAGTGTAGGTGGTTCTCTCTCAGAAAATGTATGTTGGAAGTGTAGGCATGTTCTGATGGCTCCTCTCTATGAATGAAGAGTGGGTGGGACCGATTTTAGTAATAAGCTAAACAGAGAGTTGGCCAAGCAAACTCGGTGGGACCGATGTCAAGTTTCGATGAGACCGAAATTAATGCAATAGGCAACACAGAGTTTGCAAACCCATCTCAGTGAGATTGAAATCCCATCGGTGAGACCGAATTGATTAGGGTTTCTGGCAGTGGCTATGTCAGGAGAACTCGGTGGCGCCGGATAGAAAGTTTCGGTGGGGCCGAGTTTGACTTTTGGTTTGGGACAAATGTGGACATGAGAAAGTGGTTGAGGGCTTTGGAGCATATCACTAAGCACTTTGAGCAAGCAAGCCATTAAGCAACACCTCATCCCCTCTTAATAGTATTGACTTTCCTATGGACTCAATGTGATCTTGGATCACTAAAATGAAAAAAGTAGAGTCCTGAGCTTTGAGGTTGAGCCAATCATTTGTCTTCATCATCTGGAAGGGGTCCCACATCCTCTAGTCCATGCCACTCCACTGTTGGACTTATCTGAAATATGCTAGATGAAAGTATTAGCCCAACAAGAGATATGTTGACATTAATTACCAAAATCACCCGGGGACCACTTGTGCTTTCAATCTCCCCCTTTTTGGTAATTGATGACAACATACATCAAAGCTTTAGATAAATATATAGAGAATAACAAGTAAAGCTTTGGAAAGACATGTAACATGCATAGGCTCCCCCTATATGTATGCAATCATGTAAATATGGAATATAAGAACATGTGAATGCATAGCATGATAGAGTAAGAAATGTGTTACATGTATCTTGGCTATATGCATCAGAGGAAAAGATGTAAATATAGGAAATGTACCTACATGATCATGTGTCTTTCTTGCAAACAATATGTACATCAGCAAGAAGTCCTCATGCACATGAGTGTGATGCATATGCTTACCTTGTGGTCTTGAGTTGGCTTAGGAGGAATGAACATGAGTAAACAAGGTTAGATAACACAAATACATCTACTAGCCAGGGTAAACAAAGAAACCACAAGAGTACCAAGACTGAGATGACATGTAGAGAGTGAGTACTGAGTACTCTATTGGATGTAGACGTGTCCCCAAAGGTAAAGATATGCAATGAATTCAAGGATTTCCTTCCCTTAGATGTCTTGCTCCCCCTGAATCTTGCTTGGGATACTGGGAGAAGATAGGGAACATAAAATCAGAGAAACAAAAGAAAAATAAGAGCAAATGCAAACAATAGAATATGAACATGTATTTACCCTCTTAAAGACATGTAACTTCTCTCGTCTTAAACACCAAGCATCCTGGGTCTTTGATGTGATACTTCTTTCTCATTGAAGAACTCTCTCCCCCCGAGTATTCTCTCTCCCCTTATATAAATGATTAAGCTTTGATGTGATCTCTCTCTCCCCCTTTGACATCAATTTCCAAGAAGGGCTCTTCTGGATGTTTGTTACAAATGGGTTCGGTCCTTGAGTGAAAAAGCAAAGCAGCAAGTCGAATGTGATGCTGGTAGAGGACAAGAATCATTGAGTGGAGCTGGAGTAAAAAGAATGCAGGAACAAGTGGCAAGTTGTCTTTCCTGTAGTGAAATCCGTTGCACCGAGTGGTGTGTTCCGTTCGCACCGAAAGAGTTCGATTGGACCGAAAACGACAAACCAGTGTGACCGAGTTTATCACAGAGAAAGCACTTGTCACCTCAGCTCACTAGACAAGAAAGATCTCACAAGGATTTGCAAGGAATTGGATGCAGGGAATGCAGAACAAAACAAAGAAAAGAAAATCTAGATGAAGTTTGCAAAAACTCAAGGAAACACTAGAGAACTTCATCTAGAATTGGGCGGTGACAAAGTCACCTATGTTAGAGTATATTGAGTGAGGAGTCAAGTAAGAACACTTGATCATAAGTCATACTCATCGTTTAAGCTCAAAATGGGTTTACCTTTTTTCGTTTAAGCATTTGATGTATTCACATCTTGTTGAGTTGCTTTGACCTATGTCTTGAGGTAAAGCTTCTCTAAGATGGAATGACATACCTTGCTTGGTGGTGTTGATCTTAATCATGTAGTTGAACTTGCGTGGGGTGCTCAAAGTTGATGTAGCACAAGAATGGTTGGGAGCACCAATTGGTGTTGAGTTCATCTACCTACATGGGTTAGTTTTACAAGGAAGAGCACTTGTGTATCCAAAATGACAATCTTGAAATTTGATACATATAATTTGTCAAAGGATATGTTGAAGGGTTTCGTGGTTCCTTGTCATAAACCACCGTATTGTAGAGACTTGGTGATGTAGAGATCACTCAAGATGTGAGTGGGTTGCTATCTCATAGATTTACATTCATACAAGTACCTACAAGGGTTAGATAACATGCAAGGGTCCAAATATATCCAAGACATACGAATGTCATCATAAGAAAAATATCAAGGATTTGTCATAGATTCATGCCTTGCGTATCCAAATGGAGTTCCTACTCCAAGTTTGAAGCATCAATGATGTTCAATTCACCTCTCAGACGACAAAAGACTTTCTCATCAAGCGGTTTGGTGAATATATCCGCGAATTGCTTATCGGTACGAACATGCTTAAGATCAATTTCCCCTTTAGCAACATGATCTCGAATGAAATGATGACGAACTTCAATATGCTTAGTTCGAGAATGTTGCACGGGATTGTGAGCAATCTTAATAGCACTCTCATTGTCACAAAGCAATGGAACATGTTTCACATTGATCCCATAATCTTTAAGAGTTTGGGTCATCCAAAGTAATTGAGCACAACATGAACTGGCAGCAATGTATTCCGCTTCGGCGGTGGATAAGGATACCGAGTTTTGTTTCTTGGAAGACCAAGATACAAGAGATCTACCAAGAAATTGACAAGTACCCGAAGTGGACTTTCTATCAATCTTGTCTCCAGCATAGTAGGAGTCGGAATAGCCAACAAGATCAAAAGACGACCTCTTAGGATACCAAATGCCAAAATTTGGTGTATGTATTAAGTATCTCACTATCCTCTTCACAGCCTTAAGATGAAATTCTTTGGGGGCCTCTTGATATCGTGCACACATGCACACACTTAGCATAATATCAGGACAAGAGGCACATAGATATAACAATGAACCAATCATAGAGCGGTAAACTTTTTGATCAACCGGTTCACGGTCCTTAGTTAAGTCAAGATGTCCACTAGTAGGCATGGGAGTTTTCATACCTTTGCTTTCTTGCATGTTGAACTTCTTGAATAAGTCCTTGGTGTACTTTGTTTGAGAGACAAAGGTGCCTTCCTTAGTTTTCTTGATTTGCAAACCAAGAAAGAACATGAGTTCACTCATCATAGACATCTCAAACTTCTTCAACATTAGCTTTCCAAACTTCTCACTAAAATGGGGGTTAGTTGAGCCAAATATGATATCATCAACATAAATTTGGCATACAAATAACTCACCATTAACCCTTTTAGTAAAAAGAGTAGAATCTATTTTTCAAATTTCAAAGCCTTTTTCAATAAGGAACTTGGTCAAGCATTTATACCACGCTCTAGGAGCTTGTTTAAGACCATAAAGGGCTTTGTGAAGTTTGTAAACATGATCGGGTTTCTTAGGATTGACAAAGCCGGGAGGTTGTTTAACATAAACTTCCTCCTCAATTTCACCGTTTAGAAAAGCACTTTTAATGTCCATTTGGTATAAAGTGATATCATGGTGATTAGCATAGGCAAGTAAGATGCGGATGGACTCAAGTCTAGCAACAGGGGCATATGTCTCACCGTAGTCCATACCTTCGACTTGAGTGTAGCCTTGGGCGACTAGACGAGCTTTGTTGTGGACCACTTGACCATCTTCATCTTGCTTGTTGCGAAACACCCATTTGGTACCGATGATGTTGTGGTTGTTGTCGGGCTTCTCGACCAATGTCCACACTTGATTTCTCTCAAAGTTGTGTAGCTCTTCATGCATGGCATTTATCCAATCCGGATCTTCCAATGCTTCTTCAACCTTCATAGGTTCAATGCTAGAGATGAATGAATAATGTTCACAAAAGTTAGCCAAACGGGTTTTAGAGCGAGTGATTCTCCCAGTTTGGATATCATTGTAGATTTGCTCGACGGGGTGGTCTTTGGCGACTCTTGCTCAAACTCGTGGAAGCTTTTGCTTGGGTCGGGGTGGAACATCTTCTTCATCTTGTTCTTCTTCTTCTTGGCCTTCTTCATTGTTGACGTTGTCATTCTCTTGTCGTGGTGGAGAAGGAGGTTGATGAGGTTCATCTTGGTGTACGTCCTCGTTTTCTTCATCTTGGTGTGTCCCACTCGTGGATGCTTCTAAGTCAACTCTTGGTTCACCTTGTTGTGAGGTGGTAGCTTCCACTTGGACGGATGAGGTACTCTCCTTCACCTCCGTTGGATGAATCTTTCTGATAGACAAGTCTTGAATTGCTTCCGAAGGGTCTTTGTCTCCTACATCAATTGGCAGTTTCTCTACTTGCGAGCCATTAGATTCATCAAACTTCACATCTATCGTCTCTTCAACCTTTCGGGTGAAATTGTTGTAGACCTGGTAAGTGTGAGAGTTTGAGCCATAACCAAGTAGGAAACCTTCATGAGATTTAGGAGCAAATTTAGAACGACGATGCTTATCAAGAATGTAGCACTTTGAGCTGAATACTCGAAAGTATCCAACTTGGGATTTGTTACCAGTGAGGAGCTCGTATGCCGTCTTGCCGAGTAGCTTGTGAAGATACAAGCAATTTGTTGCATGACAAGTTGTCTCAACCACTTCCGCCCATAAGTGTTTTGGAGTCTTGTACTCATCTAGCATCGTTCTTGCCATCTCAATAAGAGTCCGGTTCTTCCTCTAAACAACTCCATTTTGTTGAGGCATGTACGTAGCCGAGAAATCATGTTAAATCCCTTCTTCGTCAAGAAAGGTATCCACATTTGCGTTCTTGAACTCCGTTCCGTTGTCACTCTGAACCTTCTTGATCTTCACTTCAAATTGATTTTGGGCCTTCCTAGCGAAGTTTTTGAAGATCTTATGGACCTGTGATTTATCATCAAGTAAGAACACCCACGTAAATCTTGAAAAATCATCGACTATGACTAGACCAAATGAGTTACCACCGAGACTCTTGTAGGCATTGGGACCAAAGAGATCTATGTGAAGCAGCTCGAGCGGTCTTCATGGGATGACTCCTCCAACTTGTTTTCCTGCTTGACAAGCACTACAAAGTCTATCCTTGTCAAATATAACATCTTTTACTACAAGGATATGATCACCTTTAATAAGCTTATCAAGATTTCGCATGCCCACATGACCTACCCTTCTATGCCACAACCAGCCTTTAGAAGATTTAGCGATTAAGAAAGTTCTAGGTTGAGCCTTTTTAGTGAAATCAACAATGTAAAGGTCACCTCTATGTATACCGGTAAATACCATTTTATGATTATCTCTACGAAACACTTGGCAATCTATTTCAGTGAATAGGACGCTGAAACCAAAATCAGCAAGTCTAGATACGGAAAGTAAATTGTAGCCAAGCGATTCAACGAGCATGACATTTTGTATGGAGCTATCATGTGAGATGGCCACCTTACCAAGGCCAACCATCTTACCCTTTGAGTTATCACCGAAAGTGACATACTTTCGAGGGCCTTCGTTTTTAGCAAGCTCATGAAACATATCTTTGCCTCTGGTCATATGATCATTACATCCACTATCAAGGACCCATTCCTTTCCTCCAGCCATGTAGCTGCAAAGATTAGCCATAAGACCAAAGTGTCTCATCGCATCATCAAGATCATAGTCACTATCATCATCCTCATCATTGTATCCATGTTCAACATCGTCATGTGATGGATCAACTCCTAGAGAGGGTAATTCATTAGAAGTATAACCATAACAATGTTCGTCTATATGGATTCTAATGACTTCGGAAATGATATTGCTAATAATTCCAACATCTCCTTTGGCATGCATGAGATCACGAAGCTCAAATAGAAAATCATCAAACTTAGGATCACTAGTACTCATCTTACTCAAGGCAAAAGACTTATGGAGAATTTCTTCTTGATTTTCAAGGAATAATTTGGGAATCGTTCCTCAAGAAATCTCCATATAGTGTAGGCACAATCAAGAGTAGGTAAGCTAGCAATCAAATTTTTGGGCAATCCTCTAATGATAAGATTGGTAGTTCTAAGATTGTGAATCATGTCAAGGTCGTTATCGGGTGTGGCATGCAAAGGGTCAATATGAGGTGCACAAGGGCTAGTAATGTACTTGTTCAAATCATATTCATTAAAAATCTCAAGCATCTCATTTTTCCACTCATGGAAGAACTCTCCATCAAGAATAGGTACTCTATGTCTAAGACTCCCCAATGTAGACACGTCCATCTTCCTCCAAAGGTGTTTAAACCAAAGAAAGGGAGACCAATGCTCTGATACCAATTGAAAGGATCTAGAAGAGGTGTCTAGAGGGGGGGTGAATAGACTCTTAGCAAGAAAAGTTGCAGTTTTTAATTTCTTTAGGTTGATGTGGAGTTTTGGCACAAGTTTAAACATACACAATACATATCAAGCAAGCATGACAAGAGTATATGAGCATCGGAGAGTAAATCATGCAAGTTGCAAGAATGTAAGGGGATGGGATTGGAGTGTGCAAACGCAATTTGGAGACACAGAGATTTTTTATCCGCGGTTCCGATAGGTGGTGCTATCGTACATCCACGTTGATGGAGACTTCAACACATGAAGGGTAACGGTTGAGTGAGTCCACAAAGGGATCCACCCACGAAGGGTCCATGAAGAAGCAACCTTGTCTATCCCACCATGGCTGTCGCCCACGAAGGACTTGCCTCACTAGGGTGGATATTCACGAAGTAGGCGATCTCCTTGCCCGTACAAAATCCTTGGTTCAACTCCACAATCTTGACGGAGGCTCCCAAGTGACACCTAACCAATCTAGGAGACACCACTCTCCAAGAGGTAACAAATGGTGTGTTGATGATGAACTCCTTGCTCTTGTGCTTGAAATGATAGTCTCCCCAACACTCAACTCTCTCTCATAGGATAGGATTTGGTGGAAAGATTATTTGAGTGGAAAGCAACTTGGGGAAGGCTAGAGATCAAGATTTATGTGGTTGGAATGGAGTATCTTGACCTCAACACAAGTGTAGGTGGTTCTCTCTTAGAAAATGTATGTTGGAAGTGTAGGTATGTTCTGATGGCTCCTCTCTATGAATGAAGAGTGGGTGGAGGGGTATATATAGCCTCCACACAAAATCTAACCATTACACACAAATCACCAAACTCGGTGGGACCGAATCATACAACTCAGTCAAACCGACTTAGTTCATAATGTGATCGTTAGGGTTTTTGGTGGGACCGACATGTCAACTCGGTGGGACCAATATCATTTGGGTTAGGGCATAACATAATCTCGGTTGGACCGATTACACAAATTCGGTGGGACCGATTTTGGTAATAAGCTAAACAGAGAGTTGGCCAAGCAAACTCGATGGGACCGATGTCAAGTTTCGGTGAGACCGAAACTAATGCAATAGGCAACACAGAGTTTGCAAACCCATCTCGGTGAGATTGAAATCCCATCGGTGAGACCGAATTGATTAGGGTTTCTGGCAGTGGCTATGTCAGGAGAACTCGATGGCGCCGGATGGAAAGTTTCGGTGGGGCCGAGTTTGACTTTTGGTTTGGGACAAATGTGGATATGAGAAAGTGGTTGAGGGCTTTGGAGCATATCACTAAGCACTTTGAGCAAGCAAGCCATTAAGCAACACCTCATCCCCTCTTAATAGTATTGGCTTTCCTATGGACTCAATGTGATCTTGGATCACTAAAATGAAAAAAGTAGAGTCCTGAGCTTTGAGGTTGAGCCAATCATTTGTCTTCGTCATCTAGAAGGGGTCCCACATCCTCTAGTCCATTCCACTCCACTGTTGGACTTATCTGAAATATGCTAGATGAAAGTATTAGTCCAACAAGAGATATGTTGACATTAATTACCAAAATTACCCGGGGAGCACTTGTGCTTTCAATTTGTCACTCTGATTGCCGGAGAGGTATCTTTGGGCCCTCTCGGTAATGCACATCACTATAAGCCTTGCAAGTATTATGAGTAATGAGTTAGTTGTGGGATGATGCATTACAGAACGAGTAAAGAAACTTGCCGGTAACGAGATTGAACTAAGTATTGAGATACCGATGAACGAATCTCGGGCAAGTAACATACCAATGACAAAGGGAACAACGTATATCGTTATGCGGTTTGACCGATAAAGATCTTCGTAGAATATGTAGGAGCCTATACGAGCATCCAGGTTCCGCTATTGGTTATTGACTGGAGATGAGTCCCGGTCATGTCTACACAGTTCACGAACCCGTATGGTCCGCACGCTTAACGTTCGTAGACGATCGGTATTATGAGTTTATGTGTTTTGATGTACCGAAGGTTGTTCGGAGTCCCAGATGAGATCAGGGACATGACGAGGACTCTTGAAATGTTCGAGACATAAAGATAGATATATTGGAAGGCTATATTCGGACATCGGAAAGGTTCTGAGTGGTTCGGGTATTTATCGAAGTACCCGAGAGTTACGGGAATTCGCCGGGGAGTATATGGGCCTTATTGGGCTTTAGGTGAAAGAGAGAGGGGAGGTTGCACGCACCCCCAAGGCCTAGTCCAAATAGTACTAGGGGGAGGGGCGGCGCCCCCTCCTTCCTTCTCTTCTCTTTTCCCTTTCCTTCTCTCCTACTCCTACTACTTGGAAGGTGGGGAATCCTACTCCCTCCGGGAGTAGGATTCCCCTAGGGCGCTCCATAGAGAGGGAGGGCCCTCCCCTCCTCCAGTCCTTTATATACGGGGGAGGGGGGAACCCCATAGACACACAAGTTGATCAGTTGATCTTTTAGCCGTGTGCGGTGCCCCCTCCACCACAATCCACTTCTGTCATATCGTAGCAGGGATTAGGCAAAGCCCTGCCTCGGTAGCATCATCATCACTGTCATCACACCGTCGTGCTGACGGAACTCTCCCTCGAAGCTCTGCTAGATCGGAGTTCATGGGACGTCACCGAGCTGAACGTGTGCTGAACTCAGAGGTGCCGTACGTTCAGTACTTGGATCGGTCGGATCATGAAGACGAACGACTACATCAACCACGTTCTCATAACGCTTCCGCTTATGGTCTACGAGGGTACATGGACGAAACTCTCCCCTCTCATTGCTATCCATCACCACGATCTTGCGTGTGTGTAGGAATTTTTTTGAAATTACTACGTTCCTCAACAGTGGCATCCGAGCCAGGTTTATGCGTAGATGTCATATGCATGAGTAGAAAACAAAGGAGCTGTGGGTGTGCGTTTATAGATATTTCTTGCCGTCACTAGTTGATTCTTGATTCAGCGGCATTGTTGGATGAAGCGGCCCAGACCAACATTACACGTATGCTTACGCGAGACTGGTTCTACCGACGTGCTTCGCACACAGGTGGCTAGTGGATGTCTGTTTCTCCAGCTTTAGTTGAATCGGATTCAATGAACATGGTTCTTTTTGAAGATCAAAAAGAAATCACTATACCGCGGTGTGGTTTTTGATGCATAGGTAAGAACGGTTCTTGCTCAGCCCGTAGCAGCCACGTAAAACTTGTGACAACAAAGTAGAGGACGTCTAACTTGTTTTTGCAGGGCATATTGTGATGTGATATGGTCAAGACGTGATGAGATATAAATTTTTGTATGAGATGATCATGTTTTGTTAAAGTTATTGGCAAACTGGCAGAAGCGCCATCTAATTGCTTTACTTTATCGCTATGCGGTAGCAATAGTTGCAAAAGCAATAGTTGGCGAGACGACCATGTGACGACACATTGATAGAGATCAAGATGATGGAGATCATGGTGTCATGCCGGTGATGATGGAGATCATGATGGTACTTTGGAGATGGAGATCAAAGGCACAAGATGATAATGGCCATATCATGTCACATATTTTAATTATATGTGATGTTTATCTTTTATGCATCCTATTTTTCTTACTATGATGGTAGCATTATAATATGATCTCTCACTAAATTTCAAGGTATAAGTGTTCTCCCTGAGTATGCACCGTTGCGACAGTTCATCGTGCCGAGACACCACATGATGATCGGGTGTGATAAGCTCTACGTTCACATACAACGGGTGCAAGCCAGTTTTGCACATGCAGAATACTCGGGTTAAACCTGACGAGCCTAGCATATGCAGATATGGCCTCGGAACACTAGAGACCGAAAGGTCGAGCGTGAATCATATAGTAGATATGATGAACATAGTCATGTTCACCATTGAAAACTACTCCATCTCACATGATGATCGGACATGGTTTAGTTGATTTGGATCACGTGATCATTTAGATGACTAGAGGGATGTCTATCTAAGTGGAAGTTCTTAAGTAATATGATGAATTGAACTTTAATTTATCATGAACTTAGTCCTGATAGTGTTTGCATATCGATGTTGTAGATCAATTGCTCGCGTATAGCTTCCTCGTTTACTTTTTTTGATATGTTCCTAGAGAAATACTATGTTGAAAGATGATAGTAGCAATGATACGGACAAGGTCCATGATCTAAGGTTTATCCTCATTGCTGCATAGAAAATTATGTCCTTGATGCACCGCTAGGTGACAGAACTATTGCAGGAGGAGATGCAGATGTTATGAACATTTTGACAAGCTCGGTATGATGACTACTTGATAGTTTAGTGCACCATGCTTTACGGCTTAGAGCCGAGACTTCAAAAATGTTTTGAATGCCACAGAACATATAAGATGTTCTAAGAGTTGAAATTGGTATTTCATACTCATGCCCATGTCAAGAGGTATGAGACCTCTGACAGTACTTTGCCTACAAGATGGAGGAGAATAGCTCAACCAGTGAGCATGTGCTCAGAATATCTAAATACTACAATCACTTGAATCAAGTGGGGGTTAATATTCCCAATAAGATAGTGATTGACAGAGTTCTTGTAGCGACCTGACCCGAATGGATCACGTCTACTGTGCTACGATGTCATCCCTGGATCAGTAATGCTGACACCACACAGTACATCGTGGCTTTACAGCAGAGTTGCAATCACACACTTATTACATCGATGGCTCAAAAAGAACTTATTACAATAAATATGGCTTAAGGCCATATTATAAAGATAACAGCGGAAGACTTGGAAGATAAATGAGTCCATCAACTCCAACGGCATCACTGAGTATAGAACCATGACCTAAAAGCACCTTATTCATCGTCTGAAAAGTCTACAACATGAAAAGTTGCAGCCCGAAAATGGGTCAGCACATGGAATATGCTGGCAATGTAACACATAGAGAGAGGTAATGAGTATTGGCTATACTACATGCATATTTGGCTGGTGGAAAAGCTCTATGGTTACAGTTTTTGCATAAAGCCAATTTTCCCTACTACAAAGGAATAAATTTAATTAACTATCATGGTGGTTGTTAAACATTGAGAATGTTTGACAGCATTCTCAATCCCAATTAAAAGTACTCATTTAAAAACCCAACAATATTAATTAGAAGTAACATGTTGAGATTCAACAGGATAATCCAGGTACTAGATACTCAAGATGTCCATAACCGGGGACACGGCTAATCATGATTAGTTTGTACACTCTGCAGAGGTTTGCGCACTTTCCCCACAAGACTCGATCGCCTCCGCTTGGTTTCTCGCACTACATGGTGTTTAAGAAACGGATGACCGAGACATAGTCTTTCAGAAGCGCTAGCACCTTACGATGGGTGGACCGGTACACCTACATCCCCTACATCTGCTAGTCCACCACTATAAGAGTTCGCACGACTTAGTCAACTATGCCAGAGCCCATAATGGCTTGTGGCTGCACACGTAAGTTACTAGTATGAATTATCTTATGATCCCTTTGAGCCTGGGTGGCGGTCCGAAGAAATACAGGCAAGTCCTGCTAGAAAACAGGTGCCTCAATCCACCCAGATGTGTATTTAAGTTGCCACCTTAGATAAACCATTAATAACAATCTCACATCTGTCATGGATATTCACTCACCCAATCCACGTCTACTAGCATAGCATGGCATAATAAGCAAACGTAGAAGTAACTCCCAAAGGTTTCATAAGTAATACAGGTAATAGGTACTACCTCATCTACTTCCCATCCCACAATTTAATTAGATCCTAATCATGCAATGTTTGAGGATTGATCTAATGCATAAAAACTGGGTAGTAGAAAAAAGTATCATCAAGTGTTACTTGCCTTGCTGACGATCCGCGAAACCTAGAGACTCGAAGTAACAAGCGGCGCACTCCGGGTGATCTATCGCAGACAAACAACAAGCATACAATAAGTACTCATCTAATGCACAGGTAAATCTCGAATAAAAGATCAAACCAGAAAGTTCAACTTAAGAACCCTGGTTGCAAAAAGAATCGAATCAAATAAAGCAACGAAAGTCAAACGACGAAAGAAAACAACTCGGCTCTAGCAAGTTGAAACTAAGTCAAATTTTACAGTAGCAAAACTTTGTTTAAGTTGATTAGTAGGAACGGCGGTTTCGAGATGAAACTCCAGGCGTTTGAATCACCTGATTCCGATAAACGAGTGAGAAGATAGACTAGAAAGAAAATCGGATCTGAAATCGCTATCAGAAAATAGCGGAATAAATCCGATGAGAAAGAAAATGACGAACGGTTGAATGAACGGGCGTTCATTAACCGAGGCAAACCGGTGATCACGTTCGTTAGGACGAACGGTCCGGCGAACGCTTGCTAAACAAAACCGGAAAGAAAAACCGGCGAGAAAACCGATCTAGAAAACCGAAACAGAAACCGGAACGATTTACGAAAAACCGAACCGAGGAAAAGAAAAGGTGACGCGGCGCGGGGCTAGTACCTCGAAGAGGCGAGGGGCTCCGGCGGCAGCGGCGTTGGGTGGCGGCGGCGGCACGTGGCGGCGGCGGTGGCAAGCGGGGATGGCGGTGTAGGGCGGCGGCGCTGGTGAGCGGCGGCGGCGCTGGGTGGCGGCGGCGGCGGTGTAGGGCGGCGGCGCTGCTGCTGCTGCGGAGGAGAGGAGAGGAGAGGAGAGGTGTTGGTTTGATGTGTTAGAGGGGGGGTGCTTATGTATTTATATTAGGGAGGGGAGGGTTTTGCTTGGAGTAGGGGACAAGAATTAGACTAGGATTAGGAAACAAAGAGGGAAAAGATCTAGAAACAAAAACGGAATAAACGGAAGTAGGACAAAAGTCCTACTAGGATTTCCAAAAGAAGCGGCGGCGGCTCCCTGGCGCCTGGCGCGGCGCGCGCTAGCGATGGCCTTGGCCTCCTGGCCGGCCGGCTGGCTTGGCGGCTTGGGCCTTTGGCCCAAGGCGCTGCGGCTCTCTCTTTTTTTTAAACGGTTTCGCGCGCAAAAAAAAATCTATACGAACTCCAAAATTAATAAAGTAAACTTTCCCCGACTCCTAAAAATGAGTCGAACAAAATGAACTTTACTCGGGGCCTAAAATGCAATTTTTGAAAACACGCATTTTTCCCTAAGGCAAATAAACTCCGAGAAAAATCCAAAATTTGATTTATTTATTAAATCTTCATTTTTCCTAAATTTTGGGAAAGTCATATTATTCCCTCTCTTATTTTTGATATTGGAAAAATATTTGAAGATAAAATAAATAAATCCAATGATCCTCTTTTCATAGTTTTGAGAGAACTCAAATACGAAAATTTCGAAATCTCCAACTCTCTCCGAGGGTCCTTGAGTTGCATGAAATTTCTAGGATCAACAAAATGCAAGAAAATATGATATGCATGATGATCTAATGTATAACATTCCAAATTGAAAATTTGGGATGTTACAAACCTACCCCCCTTAAGATGAATCTCGCCCTTGAGATTCGGGTTGGCTAGAAAATAGGTGAGGGTGGTCCTTGAGCAAATGTTCTTCTCTTTCCTAGGTGGCTTCATCCTCAGTGTGGTGGCTCCACTGAACCTTGCAAAACTTGGTAACCTTGCTGCGAGTAACTCTACTGGCATATTCGAGAATCCTGACTGGTTTCTCCTCATATGTTAAATCATCCTTCAACTAAATTGCTTCAAGTGGCACTGTATCTCTTGGCGGTACTTCCGCCATCTCGGCGTGACATTTCTTCAGCTGAGAAACATGGAACATGTCATGAACTCTTGACAGTCCTTCTGGTAATTCCAACTTATAAGCGACTTCTCCCATGCGTTGCAAAATCCTATATGGTCCAATGAAACGTGGCGCCAATTTTCCTTTAACTCCAAAACGCTTAACTCCTCGAAGTGGGGATACTCTAAGATAAATTCCATCTCCAACTTCATATTCTATCGCTTTGCATTTTGAATCCGCATAGCTTTTCTGTCTGGACTGGGCTACCTTGAGCCTGTCGCGAATCAACTTAACTTTCTATTCATACTCCTTAATCAAATCTGGTCCAAACAACTGACGGTCTCCAACTTCGTAACTGTTGTCATGGGACGAAACTGTTATCTGATACGATACTCCTCGGAGCTCCCTGCAAACACACAATTCTGGTCATGTATATCTTTGCCAACTTAGCACTGCTATAGGTAGTCTTAACTGGAATGAAATGCGCTACCTTTGTCAAGCGGTCAACTATAACCCAAATCGAATCATAGCCTGAACGAGTCTTTGGCAATCCCGTGATGAAATCCATGCCTAGTTTATCCCACTTCCATTCGGTATCGGCAATGGCTGCAACAATCCTGCTGGCTTCTGATGTTCTGCCTTCACTCTCTGACATACATCACAAACTGCTACATACTCCGCGATATCCTTCTTCATTCCGGTCCACTAGAATGTTTCCTTCAAATCCAAATACATCTTGGTATTTCCTGGGTGAATCGAATAGGGTGAATCATGTGCCTCTTGCAGAATCAACTTCCCGATCTCTGGGTCATTTGGCACGTAAATACGGTCCTCAAACCATAGGGTATCGTGCTCATCCTCACGAAATCCCTTTGCTTTTCCTTCGCTCATTTTCTTCTTTATATCCGCAATCTCTTTGTCATTTTTCTGAGCTTCTCTGATTTTATCCATCAAGGTAGACTAAATTCCCAATGCTGCTACGTAGCCTCTCGGATATGTTTGGAAATAGTTCCGAAGGTTTTCTGCTAACTCCTTGGGTATTTTCCCTGTCATCAGCGTATTGACATGGCTCTTGCGGCTTAATGCGTCAGCTACTACATTAGCCTTTCCCGGATGATAATGCAATCTCATATCATAATCCTTGATGAGTTCCAACCATCTCCTCTGTCTAAGGTTTAACTCTTTCTGCGTGAAAATGTACTTCAAACTCTTGTGATCTGTGTACACCTCACAATGATTTCCAATGAGGAAATGTCTCCGTGTCATCAATGCATGCACTATGGCTGCTAACTCCAAATCATGTGTGGCATAATTCAACTCATGGGGCTTTAGTTGTCGTGAAGCATACGAAACAACTCTTCCTTCCTGCATAAGCACTGCTCCAAGTCCTCGACGTGAAGCGTCGCAATACACCTCATAATCCTTGGTCTGATCTGGCAAAATTAGCACTGGTGAGGTAACCAATCTTTTCTTCAACTCCTGAAAACTTGCCTCACAGTCCTCAGTCCATATGAACTTGGTATCCTTCTTCAACAACTCCGTCATAGGCTTTGCAGTCCTTGAGAAATTCTCAATGAATCTCCGGTAGTATCCTGCGAGTCCAAGAAAACTCCGGATCTCTCCAACTGTCGTTGGTGCTTCCCAATTGGTTACGGTCTCAACCTTTGTGGGGTCAACTGCTATACCTTCTCCGGATATAACGTGTCCAAGAAATCCAACTTCCTTTAGCCAAAACTCACATTTGCTGAACTTGGCATATAACTGATGTTCCCTTAGCTTCTCCAAAACCAATCGCAAATGTTCCTTATGTTCCTCTTCATTCTTCGAGAAAACCAAAATATCATCAATGAACACCACGACGAACTTATCCAAAAACTCCATAAACACTTTGTTCATCAGGTTCATGAAATAGGCCGGTGCGTTAGTCAGTCCAAATGACATAACGGTGTACTCATACAGTCCATATCTTGTGGTGAACGCTGTCTTAGGTATGTCCTGCTCTCGAATCTTCAACTGATGGTACCCTGATCGCAAATCGATCTTGGAAAACACTTTAGCTCCTTGCAAACGATCAAACAGATCATTTATCATTGGTAGTGGGTACTTGTTCTTGATTGTTACTGCATTCAATCCACGATAATCAACAACCATCCTTAACGATCCATCCTTCTTCTCCACTAACAGTACGGGTGATCCCCAAGGCGAAGAACTTGGGCGTATATAACCTTTATCCAACAGCTCCTTAATCTGCTTCTTCATTTCTGCCAAATCCTGTGCGGGCATCCTGTATGGTCGCTTCGATATCGGGCCTGTTCCTGGCAACAACTCAATCAAAAACTCAATGTCTCTATCCGGTGGCATTCCTGGCAATTCCTCAGGAAATACATCAGGACAATCCTTCACTACTGGCACCTCTTCCTGCACAACTCCTGATAGGCAATTTACATGAGCTCTCCTCGGCTCATGCCGTGATACATACTTAATCCTTCTTCCTTCTGGCGTTGTGAGCAAAATCGTCTTACTTGCGCAATCGATGTTTCCTCCATACATCGACAGCCAATCCATACCTAGAATCACATCCAATCCTTGGGATTCCAGAACGATCAAATCCGTCGGGAACACATGCCTTCCTATACTCAATGGCACTTGGAAACATCCTTGTCTGGCCATGTACTCTGCTCCTGGCGAGCTTACTAGTATTGGTGTCCTAAGAGCTTGGGTTGGAGGCATCTGAGGGTTTAGAAAAGACGAGATATAAGAATAGAGGGGTCTAAAGGGAAAACACTACCCATATGCACATGAGACAATTGCACACAAAATCACTTCATTCAGTCAATCAAAGGGCATACAACGGTCTAACTATCGCAAAGGTGCGTGTACTATAATGTTTACATGGAGGGCAATACTACTAATATGTGGGGGTCATCTATTAATCTGAACCAGTGGAAGACTCCATGATGTCTGCTCCAGCTTCGTTTTCAAAGTCGCGCTCGCTTGGGTCCGAATCGGTGTCGTCGATGATGATGTAGTTGCTCGGACAGTCAACGTACTTTTCTTCATTCTTGAGCTCCAATTTCTTCTTGAGTTCTTCAATCTCATACTTAAGATCGTTATTGTGCCTTACGACAGCTACGATCTCGTCCATGTAGTCCTTGCGTAGAGTCTTCATCTCTCCTTCAAGTTCGATGATCCTTCCCTTTGCATTCTTCAACTCTATCATATCATTGCACATCTGGTTCTCCTGGGGTCGAATGTGCTGGTTTAACTCCTGGATGAAAGCTGCAATGGATCTGTCCTTCTTGGTGCTGACTATCTCCCATTGTTCATTCCGGCGTCCGCAAATCTGGTAGATAGTGTCCTTGAGGTCTTCTTGATAAACTTCTCCAATGCGTCCCATGGTGATATGAGCTGCCATGCTCTTTCCCAGGCTCCAGGTTGGTGCACTGAAAACACTATCTATGGGCTTGGTGATTGGGGCGAATGTCCTTCCCGGAACATGGGCTTGAATCTTCCAGCGCTCCTCTTCAGGCAGAGTGGCGTTGAAAGTCCCGGTGAAGCTTGGTAGTCCAATGTTCAGGTACCTGGCGACTTCCTTCAAGTGAAATCCAAATGGTGTACCTTCATCTGGTTGAGCATACTTGATCTTTGCATCCGTCATCCTAAAGAGTAGAAAAGATGAGGAGTTAGAAAATGAGAAGAGAATACTGATCTATGGCTTTAACTTAGTGGTCGTGTCCTACAGTTAGCGTGTGCTCTGATACCATCTTGTAGCGACCTGACCCGAATGGATCACGTCTACTGTGCTACGGTGTCATCCTTGGATTAGTAATGCTGACACCAGACAGTACATCGAGGCTTTACAGCAGAGTTGCAATCACACACTTATTACATCGATGGCTCAAAGAACTTATTACAATAAATATGGCTTAAGGCCATATTATAAAGATAACAAAAGAAGACTTGGAAGATAAATGAGTCCGTCAACTCCAACGGCATCACTGAGTATAGAACCAAGACCTAAAAGCACCTTATTCGTCGTCTGAAAAGTCTGCAACATGAAAAGTTGCAGCCCGAAAACGGGTCAGCACATGGAATATCCTGGCAATGTAACACATAGAGAGAGGTAATGAGTATTGGATATACTACATGCATATTTGGTTGGTGGAAAAGCTCTATGGTTACAGTTTTTGCATAAAGCCAATTTTTCCCTACTACAAAGGAATAAATTTAATTAACTATCATGGTGGTTGTTAAACATTGAGAATGGTTGACAACATTCTCAATCCCAATTAAAAGTACTCATTTAAAAACCCAACAATATTAATTAGAAGTAACATGTTGAGATTCAACAGGATAATCCAGGTACTAGATACTCAAGATGTCCATAACCGGGGACACGGCTAATCATGATTAGTTTGTACACTCTGCAGAGGTTTGCGCACTTTTCCCCACAAGACTCGATTGCCTCCACTTGGTTTCTCGCACTACATGGTGTTTAAGAAATGGATGACCGAGACATAGTCTTTCAGAAGCGCTAGCACCTTACGATGGGTGGACCGATACACCTACATCCCCTACATCTGCTAGTCCACCACTATAAGAGTTCGCACGACTTAGTCAACTATGCCAGAGCCCATAATGGCTTGTGGCTGCACACGTAAGTTACTAGTATGAATTATCTTATGATCCCTTTGAGCCTGGGTGGCGGTCCGAAGAAATACAGGCAAGTCCTGCTAGAAAACAGGTGCCTCAATCCACCCAGATGTGTATTTAATTTGCCACCTTAGATAAACCATTAATAACAATCTCACATCTGTCATGGATATTCACTCACCCAATCCACGTCTACTAGCATAGCATGGCATAATAAGCAAACGTAGAAGTAACTCCCAAAGGTTTCATAAGTAATACAGGTAATAGGTACTACCTCATCTACTTCCCATCCCACAATTTAATTAGATCCTAATCATGCAATGTTTGAGGATTGATCTAATGCATAAAAACTGGGTAGTAGAAAAAAGTATGATCAAGTGTTACTTGCCTTGCTGACGATCCGCGAAACCTAGAGACTCGAAGTAACAAGCGGCGCACTCCGGGTGATCTAACGCAGACAAACAACAAGCATACAATAAGTACTCATCTAATGCACAGGTAAATCTCGAATAAAAGATCAAACCAGAAAGTTCAACTTAAGAACCCTGGTTGCAAAAAGAATCGAATCATATAAAGCAACGAAAGTCAAACGACGAAAGAAAACAACTCGGTTCTAGCAAGTTGAAACTAAGTCAAATTTTATAGTAGCAAAACTTTGTTTAAGTTGATTAGTCGGAACAGAGGTTTCGAGATGAAACTCTAGGCGTTTGAATCACCTGATTCCGATAAACGAGCGAGAAGATAGACTAGAAAGAAAATCAGATCTGAAATCGCTATCAGAAAATAGCGGAATACATCCGATGAGAAAGAAAACGACGAACGGTTGAACGAACGGGCGTTCATTAACCGAGGCAAACCGGTGATCACGTTCGTTAGGACGAATAGTCCGGCGAACGCTTGCTAAACAAAACCGGAAAGAAAAACCGGCGAGAAAACCGATCTAGAAAACCGGAACGGAAACCGGAACGATTTACAAAAAACCGAACTGAGGAAAAGAAAAGGTGACGCGGCGCGGGGCTAGTACCTCGAAGAGGCGAGGGGCTCCGGCGGCGGCGGCGTTGGGTGGCAGCGGCGGGACTTGGCGGCGGCGGTGGCAAGCGGCGGCGGCGGTGTAGGGCGGCGGCGCTGGTGAGGGGCGGGGGCGCTGGGTGGCGGCGGCGGCGGTGTAGAGCGGCGGCGTTGCTGATGCTGCAGAGGAGAGGAGAGGAGGGGAGAGGTGTTGGTTTGATGTGTTAGAGGGGGGTGCTTGGGTATTTATATTGGGGAAGGGAGGGTTTTGCTTGGAGTAGGGGACAAGAATTAGACTAGGATTAGGAAACAAAGAGGGAAAAGATCTAGAAACAAAAACGGAATAAACGGAAGTAGGACAAAAGTCCTACTAGGATTTCCAAAAGAAGCGGCGGCGGCTCCCTGGCGCCTGGCGCGGCGCGCGCTAGCAATGGCCTTGGCCTCCTGGCCGGCCGGCTGGCTTGGCGGCTTGGGCCTTTGGCCCAAGGCGCTGCGGCTCTCTTTTTTTTAAACGGTTTCACGCGCAGAAAAAAATCTATACGAACTCCAAAATTAATAAAGTAAACTTTCCCCGACTCCTAAAAATGAGTCGAACAAAATGAACTTTACTCGGGGCCTAAAATGCAATTTTTGAAAACACGCATTTTTCCCTAAGGCAAATAAACTCCGAGAAAAATCCAAAATTTGATTTATTTATTAAATCTTCATTTTTCCTAAATTTTGGGAAAGTCATATTATTCCCTCTCTTATTTTTGATATTGGAAAAATATTTGAAGATAAAATAAATAAATCCAATGATCCTCTTTTCATAGTTTTGAGAGAACTCAAATACGAAAATTTCGAAATCTCCAACTCTCTTCGAGGGTCCTTGAGTTGCGTGAAATTTCTAGGATCAACAAAATGCAAGAAAATATGATATGCATGATGATCTAATGTATAACATTCCAAATTGAAAATTTGGGATGTTACAGTTCTGTAGTCACTATCACCAAGTTACTAGAACTTCTTGATGAACTATAATATGCAAGGGATAACAGAAACAATTCCCAAAGCTCTTCGCGATGCTAAAATCGGTGAAGGTAGAAATCAAGAAAAAGCATCAAGTGTTGATGGTTGACAAGACCACTAGTTTCAAGTAAAAGGGAAAGGGAAGGAAAGGGAACTTCAAGAAGAATGGCAAGCAAGTTGCCACTCCCATGAAGAAGCGAAAAGCTAGACCGAAGCCTGAAACTGGGTGCTTCTACTGCAAAGGAAATGGTCACTGGAAGTGGAACTGCCCTAGATACTTGGCGGATAAGAAGGATAGCAAAGTGAACAAAGGTATACTTGATATACATGTTATTGATGTGTACTTTACTAGTGTTTATAACAACACTTCAGTATTTGATACTGATTCAGTTACTAAGAGTAGATTCGACACGGGAGTAGCAAAATAAACAGAGACTAGTTAAGGGCGAGGTAATGATGTGAGTTGGAAGAGATTCCAAGGTTGATAAGATCACAATCGCACACTCCCTTTGCCTTCAGGATTAGTGTTGAACCTAAAATAAATGTTATTTGGTGTTTGCGTAAAGCATAATATGATTGGATCATGTTTATTGCAATACAGTTATTCATTTAAGTCAAGGATAATTGTTATCCTGTTTACATGAATAAAACCTTCAATGGGCATACACCCAAGGTGAATGGTTTATTGAATCTCGATCGTAGTGATACACATATTCATAATATTGAAGCCAGAAGATGCAAAGTTAATAATGATAGTGCAACTTATTTGTGGCACTGCCGTTTAGGTCATATTGGTGTAAAGCGCATGAAGAAAATCCATGTTGCTGGGCTTTTGGAATCACTTGATTATGAATCAGTTGATGCTTGCGAACCATGCCTCATGGGCAAGATGACTAAGACTCTGTTATCCGGAACAATGGAGCGAGCAATAGACTTGTTGGAAATAATACATACTGATGTATGCAATTCGATGAGTGTTGAGGCTCGCGGAAGGTGTCGTTATTTTCTGACCTTCACAGATGATTTGTGTAAGATATGGGTATATCTTCTTGATGAAAAACAAATCTGAAAGATTTGGAAAGTTCAAATAATTTCAGAGTGAAGTGGAAAATCATCGTAACAAGAAAATAAAGTTTCTACGATCTGATCGTGGAGGAGAATATTTGATTTACGAGTTTGGTCTTCACTTGAAACAATGCGGAATAGTTTCGCAACTCACGCCACCTGGAATACCACAGCGTAATGGTGTGTCTGAACATCTTAACCGTACTTTATTAGATATGGTGCAATCTATGATGTCTCTTACCGATTTACCACTATCGTTTTGGGGTTATGCATTAGAGACAGTTGCATTCACGTTAAATAGGGCACCACCTAAATCCGTTGAGACGACGCCATATGAACTATGGTTTGGTAAGAAACCAAAGTTGTCGTTTCTTAAAGTTTGGGGTTGCGATGCTTATGTGAAAAAGTTTCATCCTAATAAGCTCAAACCCAAATTGGAGAAATGTGTCTTCATAGGATACCCAAAGGAGACAGTTGGGTACACCTTCTATCACAGATCCAAAGGCAAGACATTCGTTGTTAAGAATGGATCCTTTCTAGAGAAGGAGTTTCTATCGAAAGAAGTGAGTGGGAGGAAAGTAGAATTTGATAAGGTAACTGTACCTGCTCCCTTATTGGAAAGTAGTTCATCATAGAAATATGTTCCTATGACTCCTACACCAATTAGTGAGGAAGCTAATGATGATGATCATGTAACTTCAGATCAAGTTACTACCGAACCTCATAGGTCAACCAGTGTGAGATCCACACCAGAGTGGTACGGTAATCCTGTTTTGGATGTCATGTTACTTGACCATGACGAACCAACGAACTATGAGGAAGCGACGATGAGCCCAGATTCCGCGAAATGGCTTGAGGCCATGAAATCTGAGATGGGATCCATGTATGAGAACAGAGTATGGACTTTGATTGACTTGCCCGTTGATCGGCGAGTCATTGAGAATAAATGGATCTTCAAGAGGAAGACGGATGCTGATAGCAGTGTTACTATCCACAAAGCTCGAATTGTCGCAAAAAGTTTTTGACAAGTTCAAGGTGTTGACTACGATGAGATTTTCTCACTCGTATTAATACTCAAAAGTCTGTTCGAATCATGTTAGCAGTTGCCGCATTTTATGAAATCTGGCAAATAGATGTCAAAACTGCATTCCTTAATGGATTTCTTAAAGAAGAGTTGTATATGATGCAACCAGAAGGTTTTGTCGACCCTAAAGGTGCTAACAAAGTGAGCAAGCTCCAGCGATCCATCTATGGACTGGTGCAATCATCTCGGAGTTGGAATATATGCTTTGATAAAGTGATCAAAGCATATGGCTTAATACAGACTTGCGGTGAAGCTTGTATTTAGCAGAAAGTGAGTGTGAGCACTACAACATTTTTGGTAAGTATATGTGAATGACATATTGTTGATCGGAAATAATGTAGAATTTTCTGGAAAGCATAAAGGAATGTTGGAAAGGATTTTTTTCAAAGAAAGACCTCGGTGAAGCTACTTACATATTGAGCATTAAGATCTATGGAGATAGATCAAGACGTTTGATATATTTTCAATGAGTACATACCTTGACAAGATTTTGAAGTAGTTCAAAATGGAACAATCAAAGAAGGAGTTCTTACCAATGTTGCAAGGTGTGAAGTTAAGTAAAGACTCAAAACCCGACCACAGCAGAAAATAGAAAGAAAATCAGAAGTCATTCCCTATGCCTCAGTCATAGGTTCTATAAAGTATGCTATGTTGTCCTATTGTATACCTTAGCATCTTTCTGGAAAGGGGTACAATAGTGATCCAGGAGTGGATCAATGCACGGCGGTCAAAAATATCTATATGGGTTAAGGAAATGTTTCTCGTTTATGGGGGTGACAAAGAGTTCGTCGTAAAGAGTTACGTCGATGCAAGATTTTGACACCGATCTAGATGACTCTAAGTCTTGATATAGATACATATTGAAAGTGGGAGCAATTAGCTAGAGTAGCTCTGAGCAAAGTATTGTACACATAGAAAATTTGCAAAATAAATAAGGCTTTGAATGTGGCAGACCCATTGACTAAATTTCTCTCACAAGCAAAACATGATCACTCTTTGGGTGTTAATCACATAGCAATGTGAACTAGATTATTGACTCTAGTAAACCCTTTTGGGTCTTAGTCACATGGAGATGTGAACTAATCACATAAAGATGTGAACTATTGGTGTTAAATCACATGACGATGTGAACTAGATTATGGACTCTAGTGCAAGTGGGAGACTGAAGGAAATATGCCCTAGAGGCAATAATAAAGTTGTTATTTGTATTTCCTTATATCATGATAAATATCTATTATTCATGCTAGAATTCTATTAACCAGAAACTTAGTACATGTGTGAATACATAGACAAACAGAGTGTCACTAGTTTGCCTCTACTTGACTAGCTCGTTGAATCAAAGATGGTTAAGTTTCCTAGACATAGACATGAGTTGTCATTTGATTAACAGGATCACATCATTAGAAAATGATGTGATTGACTTGACCCATTCTGTTAGCTTAGCACGACGATCATTCAGTTTGTTACTACTGCTTTCTTCATGACTTATACATGTTCCTCTGACTGTGAGATTACGCAACTCCCGAATACCGGAGGAACACTTTGTGTGCTACCAAACGTCACAACGTAACTGGGTGATTATAAAGGTGCTCTACAGGTGTCCCCGATGGTACTTGTTGAGTTGGCATAGATCAAGATTAGGATTTGTCACTCCGATTGTCGGAGAGGTATCTCAGGGCCCTCTCGGTAATGCACATCACTATAAGCCTTGCAATCATTGTGACTAATGAGTTAGTTGCGGGAAGATGCATTACAGAATGAGTAAAGAGACTTGCCGGTAACGAGATTGAACTAGGTATTGAGATACCGACGATCGAATCTCGGGAAAGTAACATACCATTGACAAAGGGAACAACGTATACCATTATGCGGTTTGACTGATAAAGATCTTCGTAGAATATGTAGGAGCCAATATGAGCATCCAGGTTCTGCTATTGGTTATTGACCGGAGATGAGTCTCAGTCATGTCTACATAGTTCTCGAACCCGTAGGGTCTGCACGCTTAACGTTTGGTGACGATCGATATTATGAGTTTATGTGTCTTGATGTACTGAAGGTTGTTCGGAGTCCCGGATGAGATCAGGCACATGATGAGGAGTATCGAAATGTTCAAGATGTAAAGATCGATATATTGGAAGGCTATATTCGGACATCGGAAGGTCCTGAGTGGTTCGGGTATTTATCGGAGTACCGGAGAGTTACGGGAATTCGCCGGGAGTATTGTAACACCCATAATGCGGCTATATCTCCCACGTGTCGGGGCATGACTTAGAGGCATAGCCGCATGGTATGTCTATCGCAAGAGGGGTAATCTTTACACATCGCATGTACTGAATAGGAAAGGGATAAATAGTTGGCTTACAATAGCCACTTCACACAATACATGAATAATCCATACATCATCCAAGGTACAATCAGAAGTCCGACTACGAAACCAAAATAAAGAAAGACAACACCAAATGCTAGATCCCTGATCGCCCCAACTGGAGTCCACTAGTGATCATCAGGAAAGGAAACATAATAGCGACCCAAGTCTTCGTCGAACTCCCACTTGAGTTCAGTAGCGTCGCCTGCACTGGTATCCTCGGCACCTGCATCTATTTGGAAGTATCCGTGAGTCACAAGGACTCAGCAATCTCACACCCACGCGATCAAGACTATTTAAGTTTATGGGTATGAAAGGGATACTAAGGTGGAGCTGCAGCAAGCACTAGCATATCTGGTGGCTAACTTACGCAAAAGAGAGCGAGAAGAGAAGCAATGCACGGTCAAGAAGCTAATAGTGATCAAGAAGTGAACCTGGAGCTACTTACGCTCAAGCATAACACAAGGCCGTGTTCTCTTCCCAGACTCCGACGAAAAGAGACCATCACGACTACACACGTGGTTGATTCATTTTAATTAAGTTAAGTGTCAAGTTCTCTACAACCGGATATTAACAAATTCCCATCTGCCACATAACCGCGGGCACGGCTCTCGAAAGTTTATACCCTGCAGGGGTGTCCCAACTTAGCCCATAACAATCTCTCACGGTCAACGAAGGATATTCCTTCTCCCCGGAAGACCCGATCAGTCTCGGAATCCCGGTTACAAGACATTTCGACAATGGTAAAACAAGACCAGCCAAGCCGCCCGGTGCGCTGACAAATCCCGATAGGAGTCACACGTATCTCGTTCTCAGGGCACACCAGAAATGTCAAGCTACGAGTAAAACGAACCCTCAAGTTACCCCGAGGTGGCCCTGCAGGTTGCCCGTTTCGGACCAACACTCAGAGGAGCACTGGCCCAGGGGGTTTAAAATAAAGATGACCCTTGAGTCTGTAGAACCCAAGGGAAAGGTATATGGTGGTAGGTAGGCAGATGGTAAAAACCAAGGTTGGGCCTTGCTGGAGGAGTTTTATTCAAAGCGAAATGTCAAGGGGTTCCCATAACACCCAACCGCGTAAGGAACGCAAAATCAAGGAACATAACACCGGTATGACGGAAACTAGGGCGGCAAGAGTGGAACAAAACACCAAGCATAAGGTCGAGCCTTCCACCCTTTACCAAGTATATAGATGCATTGAAGTAAATAAGAGATAATAATGATATCCCAAGAATAACCATGTTCCAACATGGAATACACTTCATCTTCACCTGCAACTAGCAACGCTATAAGAGGGGCTGAGCAAAAGTGGTAACATAGACAAACAACGGTTTGCTAGGAAGGTGGGTTAAAGGCTTGACATGGCAATATGGGAGGAATGATATAGCAAGTGTTAGGTAGCGCGGCATAGAAAAAGAGCGAACAACTAGCAAGCAAAGATAGAAGTGATTTTGAGGGTATGGTCATCTTGCCTGCAAAGTTCTCAGAGTTGACGAAAGCTTGATCCTCGTTAGCGTACTCAACTGGTTCCTCGATCACGTACTCATCTCCCGGCTCTACCCAAAGCAAGAACACAAGCAAAGGACCAACAATCAAGCACGGTGCAATGCACAATCAACATGATGCAAAACATGGCATGATATGCAAGACATGATATGCAATGCATATGCGTGCTCCGGAAGAGAAAGAATTATCAAGGCATCAACTTGGAAAACCAAGTGTGCCACTGGAAAGATGAGATGATTTCGGTCGAAATCGATATAAAGATCACCGGAAACGGATGCACGGTTTGCAAATGGCAAGCAAAACAAGAATGGCACAATTCTGCGATTAGGAGCACGATGCCATCTAGAATGCAACAAGAAACTAAGCTACTGCACTCCAACATGACAACAAAGTATATGGTAGTGATGTAAACAAGTTGCTTGAAAAACCATGAACACTGAGCTACGGCTAAATCACACAAGAGTAAGTTCAAACAAGCATGGCAAAAGTGCAAAAGACATCAACTTCACAGACTTACTGAAAATACTAACATGCCAGAAATGACATCAGGAAGCCATGTTTAGACCAAGCAAACAACATGCTACAGGAACATATCATAGCCAAAAAAGGCATGGCATGATTATACTAAATGCATAGAACAAAAGTCCCTTACTGATTATGAGCCAAAAAGGCACAGAAGATATGATGGCACCCATGTAAACATAGAAAGTTTTATTAGCAGTTTCAGACTTCGCAGAAAAACAGAGCATGGCATAAACAGAATTATGAAGGCATATTTGCGAGCTCAAACCACTCATCACAAAACCTTTCATGATAAAACAAGCATACCAACAGCAAGATGACATGTTCATAAAGCTAACCATGGCGAGAGCAAGTTCATAGAATGCATAGATCATTAGCAACAACCATGACAAAATTGATTAACATGTTAACATTCTGCCAAGAACATTTTATGGCAAAAGTAGAGCAAGAACAAGACATGCTAGGGCACTCCATAATTACAAACAGGGTATTGGATGGATAGATCATAACCAAATGTTCAAAACACCCTTACTGAAGTAACCCAAAACAAGCATGGATATCACTCTAGCATCAAGTTTACATGGCATCAAAATAACCGCAGGAAAAGGACTTAGCAAAATCCTAATTCTCGAGGTCTGCGTCTATCGGGCTAGGTCAAGTGGTCATCACCAAACCTGGCTTCGCAGATCCTCATACGCCTGTCCAGCTTTTGCTCTTAAGCGAGACACTGTACCTAATGCGATCTCTCACCATCACAGAAGTATCACCTTCGAACTATGCCCAGCCTAAACTGGGGGCTGAGAGCAGGGAATTTTATGTCCCACCCACCACCCACTTAATAGCCACTATCGAGGATCTAACCAACATGCTAGACTATGCCTCCGAAGATATTGATGGTATGGACGACGATGCTGGAGCTGAACCAGGTCAAAACCCGCCTATCACTAGGCTTTTGACGGCCACTTCTACCTATGTTGTATACATGGTGGACACACCCGAGAAGAAGGACGACAATGCCACTCAAGACCCAGATGAGGATCAGCCCGTCGATGAACCACCAAAACGCTGACGTCGGCAGCACCACTCACGATCGTGGCGGGCAAGGTAAAGCAACACAGGCACCGGAGATAATGACACTACGGAAAATGCCGAAGACTCTGACCACCCCGTCGAGCCTGCATTCGAGCGGGATGAGAGGGAAGAGGGACAGGTTAACCCCGACGAACTTGTCGATCATGAGGATTTGGAAGATAGTAACTATCTACCGGCCTCCGAGGAGGATGTTATCCTCGGCAATGAAGATTTCATCATGCTAGAGGAACCCCTCTAACAAGAAGGCTTCAAGCGACAGCTCATCGCCACTGCGAGTAGCCTAAAAAAGAAACAGCAACAACTTCAAGCCAAACATGATATGCTCAACGACAGATGGACCAAGGTCCAGGATGCCAAAGAGTACGGCCTCGAGCGCCCAACAAAGAGCTACCCAAAGCACAGGCTACTACCACAATTCGACGACGAGGCCCTTGAGCCAATACCATCAAAATATAATCACACTAATCAACCGGACCGACCACCATGCGGATGGGACAAATCGACCAATTATGCCGAATACCAGCCCGCACCACCTCGCCATAGATGCAAAGATACATCTAGCTACTAGCTATGGACCCTTAGGTCTATGGTAAACTACTCACACGCTGCATCGGAAGGGCAGCAAGGTTGATGTAGAGGCCCTCCGTCATCGAATCCCCCTCCGGCAGAGTGCCGGAAAAGTCCCCAAGATGGGATCTCATGGGAACAGGGGCTTGCGGCAGCGGAAAAGTATTTTGCTGGACGCTTATGATGTTTGGGGAATATTTGAGAATATATAGAGCTGGAATTAGGGTTAGGGGACTCCCGAGGGGCCCATAAGCCAGGGGTGCGCCCTGAGGGCTTGTGGCTCCTGAGACTCTTCTGGTCCTCTCTCCAAGTCTTCTGGGTGTCTTCTGGTCCAAGAAAAACCATTGTAAAGTTTCATTCCGTTTGGACTCAGTTTGATATTCCTTTTCGGCAGAATTCAAAAACAAGGAAAAAACAGAAAATGGCACTAGGCTCTAGGTTAATAGGTTAGTCCCAAAAATAATATAAAATATCAAATTAGTGCATATAAAACCACCAAAACAGATAATACAATAGCATGAAACAATCAAAAATTATAGATACGTTCGAGACGTATCACCGAGCCACGAGGGAGTGACAAGCTTGCAGGGCGCGCCCAAGGGGGGGGCGCACCCCAGGCTTGTGGACCCCTCATGGCACCTCTTGACCTAATTCCACTTCTATAAATTCCCAGCTATTACCAATACACTAGATATCCACCCAAAATACTTTTTCCGCCGCCGCAAGTTTTTGTCCTTTGGAGATCCCGTCTGGAGACCTTTTTCGGACTCTGCCGGAGAAGGAAGAGATCGCAGGGGGCCTCTACATCAACCTTGCTGCCCTTCCGATGATGTGTGAGTAGTTTACGACAGACCTCAGGGTCCATAGCTAGCAGCTAGATGGTTTCTTCTCTCTCTTTGCCATTCAATAGAATGTTCTCATCGATGTTCTTCGAGATCTATTTGATGTAATCCTTTTTTGCGGTGTGTTTGTTGGGATCCGATGAATTGTGGATTTATGATCAGATTATTCATCAATAATATTTGACTCTTCTGAATTCTTATATGCATGATGGTTATACCTTTGTATTTCTCCCTAATCAATCAGTTTGGTTTGGCCAACTAGATTGATATATACGCAATGGGAGAGGTGCTTTGTGATACGTTCGATCTTGCGGTGCTCAATCCCTGTGACAGAAAGGGACATGACACGTATTTGTATCATTGCCATTAAGGATAAAAAGTTTATTAATATTGATTGGGTTTACTTTGTGTACATCATGTCATCTTGCGTAAGGTGTTACTCTGTTCTTTATGAGCTTAATATTCTAGATGCATGCTAGAAAGCGGTCGATATGTGGAGTAATAGTAGTAATTTGCAGACAGGAATTGTTCTTCTTGGCTCAGACATGAAGCCTATACACATGATCATTGCCTTGAATATCCTCATAACTATGATGTTTTCTATCAATTTCCTAATAGTAATGTGTTTACCCATGATATGGTATGTTTAAGAGAGAAGCCTCTAGTGAAAACTATGGCCCTTGGGTCTGTCTTTATCATATATTAAAAATCCAAAAAGACCTTGCTGCAATTTTTTTACCATTATTTTATCTTGTGTTTTTGTTTATCTATATATCACTACGAGATTTGATCCTTACGATTAACCACCAAGGGATTGACAACCCCTTGTTTGCGTTGGGTGCAACTATTTGTTCTTTTCTGTGTAGGTGCTATTCACAAGGTCTTGCATGATTCTCTTACTGGATTGATAACCTTGGTTCTTAACTGAAGGAAATACTTATCTCTACTGTATTGCTTCATCCTCTCCTCTTCGAGGAAATCCTAATGCAGCTCACAAGTAGCAAGAAGAATTTCTCGTGCCATTGCCGGGGAGACATCACCAAAACCTATCAAGTACAATCGCATAAACTTTCATCTCCTTGCATTTACTTCCATTTGCCATTTTCCTTTCGTTTTCAGCTCACCCACTCCAAAAGCGTTTTCATAAAAAATATTATTTTCGCTTGTCTTTTTGCTCGTTTGTGTTGGGGATATAGCTACTAGGTATGATTCGCCCAGGAGGGGCCGGGTCAACCCCAATGGCGGGTTACAAGAAGAAGCCCAGTAAACGTTCAAGGTGATAGTTTATTAAGACTTGTAGAAGGCCTAAGCCCAGAGGCGGCTTAAGGCCAAATATTGTAAACCGCCATATGTAAAGAAAGACTTGTAAAGAAAGGCATATAAAAGAAGACACCAAGCCGGATACGTTTTATGAGCCGGTCGGGACTCTGTAGGCTGCCGGGCGTCAACCCGTATTTATGAGGGGACGACCTGGCAACGGCTTAGGACAAGAATCAATAGATCGATAGCTAAGCTGGACTAGGCCTTACCTTCACCATAAGGGGCCGAACCAGTATAAACCTCTCGTGTCCTTTGTCCCGATTAACCCCTTTAAGCTTCCTAGTTGCGATGGCCCTACAACTAAGTCCTTCCGCTAGGACATCTGCCGTGACAATTCCACGACAGTTGGCGCTCACCGTGGGGCCATAGGACGGTGGATTTGAGTTCTTGTAGGGCAACTTCGAAGGGCTCAAGGGATACACTATGGGCCGAATGACCAAGAGTCGTCGCGACAAGCTCTACATCGACGACGAATGTTGGGGCCCCGACATTGGCTCAATGGAGTACGGATACCGTGTCCCCTTCGGTGGAATCCACGTCTTCATCGACCGGATCAGCGACCTCATCGAGACAGCTCAGCAACCGAGCCCGCCCAGGCTCAACCTGCCATGAGGCGCGCTTTCGTGGGTTGCATCCATGGAGGGGAGTTTTCTGAAGGATCGATAGACGATGGTGAGATGGCCATCTGTTCTGACGCTACGTCATCAACAGTCAAGACAGATTCTTTGTATCGGCTACAAGATGGTATGCTTGGGGGCTGTTTCGATAGCAATAGTATTCCGGACCCCTCTGAGCCGCCGAATCGAGCCGGAGTCTTCATGGCTGGCACTCAACTCGGGCAGAACTCTACGGTTGCGGCAGCAATAACCACCGGGTCGGCAGCAGCCGGGTCAGGAGACCCCGCGCGCCCTCGGCTCAGGTACTAATGGACCTCATCGATAAGTTGACGGCTCTGTTGACTGCTGTAGTGGAGCCCGTGGATGAAAGTGCATTATATCGACTAGAGGGGGGGTGAATAGGCGATTTTTATGAAATTCTTCACTGAGGAATTTGCCGGTGAGGAAATTCCTTAGCGAAGAACTACTAGCAGTGGAATAAGTACTCGAAAGTAAACATAACAGAATACAAGCATAGTCATCATGATTAAATGAAGATAGGCACAGAGTACAGGAAGCGTAATCACAGGATAACACAGGATGAAGACAAACAGACTGAAGAAATTGAACTGAGGAAATTGAGAAAGTCTTCAGTCAAAGTCTTCAAACATAGATATGAACAAACACACAACACAGTTATGAGGAAATGAAAGGGTTGAGGGAATAGAACCAGTAAGCTTGGTGAAGACAATGATTTGGTAGACCAGTTCCAACTGCTGTCTCAGTTGTACGTCTAGTTGGAGCGGCTGAGTATTTAAACTCGAGGACACACAGTCCCGGATACCCAGTCCTGAACACGCAGCTCAGGACACCTAGTCCTCAACGTATTGTCCTTGAACTAAGGTCACATAGACCTCGTCCAATCACTCGTGGTAAGTCTTCAGGTGACTTCCAAACCTTCACAAACTCGGTCACTCGGCGATCCACAATTCCTCTTGGATGCTCTAGACCATGACGCCTAACCGTCTGGAAGAAGCACAGTCTTCAAAGGTAACAAGCGTCAGATCCACGCAAAATCAATCTCTTCAGTGATGCTCAATCACTTGGGGTTTGTAGGTGTTTGGGTTTTCGGTTTTTTGTTTTTCCTCACTTGATGATTTTCCCTCAAAGTCCTCAGAGGATGGGTTGCTCTCAAATGACAAGTGTCAGTTTCTCTCAGAGCAGCCAACCAACTTGTGGTTGTAGGGGGCGGCTATTTATAGCCTAGGGAGCAGCTCGACATGATAAGACATAAATGCCCTTCGATGTGACCGTTAGGTGGATAGATATTTTGGGACAGCTGGCGCGTAGCACAGCAATGGTCGGAATTTTGAGTAGCAAAATCCTCAGGTCTATCATGTTCCTCACTGTGTAGGAAATCCGCACTGGCGAATTCCTAACTCCTCAGTCAGGACAAATTCCTCAGAGACCAGAAGAACTTCGTCTCTGTCACTGAAGAAATTGACTGAACTGTATGAGATTTCCAATGGCTTCACTCAAAGGGATTGGTAGGTGTAGGATTTTGAGTTGAGCATCACATGGAAAATTTTCCTTAGTATTTCCTCGACCCCCTTTAACAGTACGGTGTTTCCTATGACTCAAGAAAGAGAAAAACAAAACTATGAAAACGAAAGTCTTCAAGCTTCATATTCCTCGCATGAATATCAAGTCTTCACGGACACACCAATTTCTTCACTTTCAAAGTCTTCATGAAAGTCTTCAGAAATACCAAAATCTTCAGTCGAAGATATTCATTTTTAGGGGTCGACTTTTCCTGTAAATATCAAACTCCTCATAGACTTATAGACCTGTGTACACTCACAAACGCATTAGTCCCTTAACCTATAAGTCTTCAATACACCAAAATCACTAAGGGGCACTAGATGCACTTACAATCTCCCCCTTTTTGGTGATTGATGACAATATAGGTTAAGTTTTCAACGGGGATAAACATATGAAGTGTAACTACTGATATTGAGGAATTTGATTGCAAGATATAGAAGAACTCCCCCTGAAGATGTGCATAGTGAGGAATTTGCTTTTGAAGCAATGCACACTTGAAGAGTTGAATCATGGAGATCTCCCCCTATATCTTGTAATTCATACACGCATTTAACATATAATATGAAGAATTTGAAATGCATGATGAAATATGGTGCCTGATGAAATTCAGCATGCGTGCAATAATATTAACGAGGAATAAGCATGCAGAATAGTGCATCAAAAGTATCAGAGCACAGTGCATCAAAAGTATCAGAGCACCATCGGGTTTAAGATTACAACTCGATCCAATAAAGTTTCAGAAGAACGAGAGTTGTAACTTAGCAAAAAAAACGCCCATATAGTAGACCCGCTTGAAGACTAACTCATATTTCTCCCCCTTTGTCATCGAATGACCAAAAGGATCGAAAATGAGGACTAACGCCCCTGAAGATAATCATGTTGATGAAGGAGCGCCAGCGTTGTTGGGGTCGTTTGTTGATGTAGGGCCTGCCGCAGTGTCGTCCAAATCTTCATGTTCATCAGTGTCGCGCGATGAAGAATATGAGCTGGCCACCAGAGAAGGAACCTTGACCTTCTTGAATTTCTTCGGTGGAGGTGCAGACCAGTCAAAATCTTCTTTGAGACCCATGTTCTTCAGATCTTCTTCACCATACAGATGTGACAGGATTGCCCAGGTGCGACCGAAGACTTGATGGAGGTAGTAGTGGTTTTTCTTCACTGCATTGTGTGTGGCAGTCATGTTGTGAAGAAGTGAACCAAACTGACGCTTAACCCATTTGTGATTTCGATCCACCTTCTGGTGAAGACTAAGCAGAAGTTCACGGTCAGTCATCACGCGCGGAGCAGTGGCTTGAGGAGTGGACTTGGGTGCATTGGCAGAGTCATGTGTGGCAGAGTCATCATTGGTGGAATAAGATGCAGCTTTGCGAAACTGACCATCCAATGGACGAATGCCTTCATCTATTACAGCTGGTGCCTTGCCCTTTCCATCAACTGAGGAATATGTCTGCTTGAGGACTTCAATTGGGGGCAAGTAGCTGAGGTGATTCTGGAAATCAGCTTTGTAGTTGAGTGAAGACCTTGTCCTGAGGAATCTCATAATCCAAGGTGCATAAGGCTTCAGCTCAAACGGAGACAGTGCAACATTGGCCATAGTCCTCATGAAGAAATCGTGATAATTGACAGGAATGCCATGAACGATGTTGAATACCAGATTCTTCATGATGCCAACAATTTCCTCATCAGATGAGTCGTGGCCTTTGATGGGACTGATTGTCCTCGTAAGAATACGATAGACAGTTCTGGGCACGTACAACAATTCCTTCATGAGGAATTTGGTTCTTGGTGCTTGACCTGGCTTCAAAGGTTTCATCAGCACCTGCATGTAATGATGTGTGAGCTCAGGTTCACTATAGATGCAGCGAGCTTCTTCAAGGGGAGGACTGAGTGGTAGAGCACGAAGCAATTCAGAGGCTGGTGCAGTGTAGTGAGTGTTTTCAGACATCCAGTCCAGCACCCATGAATTCACATCTTCAGCATCTGTGGTGATGTGCAGCGTTGCATAGAATTGAAGAATCAGTTCTTCATTCCAATCGCAGATGTCAGAGCAAAAGTTTAGCAGTCCAGCATCGTGAAGAACACTGAGGACTGGTGCGAAGCATGGCAGAGATTCCATATCCACGTGAGGAATATGCTCATGGTAGAAGATCTTCTCCTTGTTGAACAACACTGAGGAATAGAAACGCCTCTTCCTAATGCGAGCAGAGTCATATGGGTTGTAATCTTCGAAGAATACGTGCTCACCGAAGAAATCATCAGCCTTGAACTTTTGCTTGCGTGAGAATGGATCCTTTGGCTTCGGCAGAGGAGTGTCAGTGAGTTGCATCACGACCTCAGGAATCTCAATCGCAGGTTCTTCAGGCTGAGGAATTTCTGGTTCCTCCTCAGTGGCAGTCTGCGTCGTTGGTTGTTCAGCAGCAGCAGTTTCTTCAGCGCTAGTGGCTGGAATTTCCTCATGGACAGATGCAGTGGGATGAGTTTCTTCAGAGCCCATGTGAATAGTTTGTGTGGGGGACTGAGGAATTTGCTGTAGAGGGGTGAACATTGGAGAGTTTGGATGCTGACTTTCCCAGAATTCATCACTGATTACGGGTGTGGAGCAGCCAATGTCCACATCTTCATCTTCCATTTCTTCAACGCCAGCCTCTTCAGCTGTGAACTGAGGCATAGGCGAGGAGATGATAGGTGTTGAAGGGATCGCATCCACTTCAATTTCTTCATCCAACGGTTCAGACGAAGCAGCAGAAGGAGTTTCTTCATCAGATCCGCTGGGGATCACATATTCTTCATCAAAAGGAACAAGGTCCTTTGATGGCCTGGTTGAGATGGGAACAACATCAATCGGATTTGCAAATGAACTTGTCATAGGCTTCATTTTCTTCGGAGCTGAAGAATCTGAAGCAACTGATGCTTTCCTTTTCTTCACTGCAGCACGCTCTGCAGCCTTGGTCTTCTTCACATCTGATGCAGATGGAAGGATTGGAGTTGAAGTTGGTGCAGGAGCAGCTGAGGAATCTGGTTGATTTTCTTCAGGCACAACTGATGCAGTTGCCCTGAGTTCTTCAGTTTCTTCAGGCACACCACTAGTGGGTGCCCTGGCAATTTCTTCAGCGGCTGGAATGCAGTCATCAGCCCTGGAACTCACATTATCTTCAGCAGCCTGATTGTCATCAGCGGTGCTGGCATTTTCTTCAGTAGGCTGAGCAGATGCTTCAGCCTGAGGAATTTCCTGTTGTGTTGGGGCTGCAACATTGGAAGTGAAGTTATCCGCAAGTTTCACAAAACGAACCTTGGCTCCAAGCCAATCAGCGCGATATGCGTCAAAGTCATCACTGAGTTTCTTAATCTCAGTCTGAATAGTGACAAGTTCTTCAGTTGTCATAGAGACAATGTTTTTCTTCAGATAGCGCTCTTTCTTGTACTGCGCTTTCTTGATCTGCCTGGCCTTCTCAAATTTCCACTTTTCTTCTTGAATGAAGTGGGTCAGCATGTGACTCTGGCCGGGAGTCAGATTGAAGTCAGGCAAGGGAGTGTTGGGGTCGTTGTGCCAATCATCAATGTAGTCGAGGATCAGCTTGGGATCCAAAAGCAGTGGCACCTCTGATCCTTTGGCTCTAGCGGCCCTGACTTGCCTGTCTCTGATGATTTCTGCAAGTTCATCATCATCAGCTTCGTCTTCATCAGACGGCACTTGGAAAGCGACTTGCTTCTTTTGAGGACTTGGGCGAGGACCTCGTCCAGCAGTGGACTTTGTCTTCAGCAGTGAGGGGCCAGCTGAGGAACTTGGTGCACCTGAGGAACTAGCTGAGACACCTGAGGCAATGGAGATGTCGGTAGTCCTTTGGCACGAGGCGAGATGCACAGGTGCTGAGGATTTAGTCGGAACAACTGAAGGCTTTGGCGGAGGAGCTGAGGACTTTGGAGGAACAGGAGCAGCATGAGGAATTTGCCATGAGGGCTTTGAGGATTCTGGCCGTGAGGGCATTGCTGAGGAACTTGGCCTTGAGGGCATTGTTGGTAGCAAAGGCCTCAGCAGAGGCAGCAGCAGCAGAGTCTTCATTAAATTTCCTCACTGTTTCTCTGGATTGCTTAGCCAGCTTGGCTTGGCGCTTGGCCCATTCATTAGGATAGTCCTCACCGCACTTGAGGCTGGTGGGATCAGCGATTTGGCCAGGTGCCAATGGAGCTCTTGGGCATGGAGGATTGAGTGCGAATTTCTTCATGTACTTAGGAGTGACATATCTGTACTCCCTCCATTCTCTTGCCCATCTCTTCTCTATCTTCTGAATGCGCACTTTGCGCTCATTCTTGGTTTCCTCAGTAGGTGTGTAGTACCCATCATATATGTCATCAGGGATCTCAAACGCTGTATTTACCTCAGGCCTCTTTCCTCCCTTCTGTGGCTTCTTACCGTCAACCATTTTCTTCAGTTGAGGAATTTGAACAATTGAATTCTCAGAAGAAGTATGCAACTTTTCTTCGAGGAACGATGCAAATGAGTTAAGTTGATGAGAACCTAGTGATTCAGCAGTTGACATGTGTACCTGTGAACAGAGTATAGTTGCGAGGAATTTGGAGAGGTCATATGCGTTCTCAGAAGGTTTTGAAAAAAGAACAAGTTTGAGGAATTTGACCAGATGAGTCTTGAAGAATTTCACTAAGCGTTCTTTGTCTTAGGTTCCAAAGATGTGTAGATTAAAAAATCCACACATTTGAGGAATCTTGAAGAAATAAACATGGCTTAGAGAAACGAGTCAAGAACAGATGACTTCTGAGGTGTTTAGCGTGTGAATCTATGAAGAAAAACACCTTTGAAGATTTTTAAGATAATCATTCGAATCAACGAGGGTAGTAAAAGTAACTTTTAATTACCCTGGACGAAGAACACGATGAACTAGAGTGAGGAGATGTGAAGTTCGTCTGTGCAGATCTTCCACGCCCTAACTTGGCGGAGGAACACAGCTACGGCGACGGCGGAGTGAAGATTTCCGCGGTCGGCGCGAGTACATCGGCGACGAGGTCGAGGCAGTGAAGCTCTTCCTCACCGGCGGTGATGAAGTAGCGGCGGCGCTAGGGTTTGAGAAGCTCGAGCTGGAGAGAGAGGTCGAGCGGAGTAAAAGAAGTGAGGAAGGGAAGGGAAGGAGGAATATTTATAGCGACGGTGAAAAACCGTTCGTCCGAAGAAATTGGACGAACGTGCCCCTGACCCTTCTCATTCGCATGACATGTGTCACCCACGTAGTGAGAGGTGGAGATCGTGTTAGATCGTGGGTGAGTGGATAAGTGTATCATGAGATGCAGAACGGTTTGAGCGGCAAAGCCGAAAATTTCGATAAGATAGGTTTTAAAGTTCCGTTCACAATTTCTTCAGCTGACAAGGACACAGTGAAGATTTTGAACGAGTTTCAAATAGAATGCACATGAAGAATTTGTGAACAGATTGGGTTGTGTATAGCATAGAGGGGAAGGGTCCGATCACATTCACTTAGCAGAGAACTAACTTGAAGAAATAGCAATAAGTGAATGCTGTAGAGGACATAAAATCATATATATATATAGACAATGAAGAAAAACGACGGAACCATTGAAGACTATGCAAAGTTGAAGAATATGAATAATTTGAGGAATTTCAACTTTTGGTGGTGGCGTGACCCACCGTATAAGAATGATGATTTCAGACACCGCGTACAATTATCGTAGGGTTCTGAGAATCAAATTCTTCATTAATTTCTTCACACTAAGAGTGTTATTCTTCATTGATTGAAGAAAAACGTTTCTTCATGTGTTGCACATCTAAGTCATCAATTTTGCATAAGTGTTAGGATGAGTGTCCTTTTCAAAGAACATTCGAAGATTCTAGGATATTTAGCTCACACCGCAACTTGCTAAATCTCTTCTCATCCAAGGGCTTTGTGAAGATATCGGCTAGCTGTTCTTCAGTCTTCACATGCTCAATAGAAATGTCGCCCTTCAACACATGATCACGAAGAAAATGATGGCGTATCTGAATGTGCTTTGTCTTCGAGTGCTGAACTGGGTTGTGAGCAATCTTGATGGCACTCTCATTGTCACAAAAGAGAGGCACATTCTTCATGTTGACGCCGTAGTCCTTGAGAGTTTGCTTCATCCATAGCAATTGGGCACAGCAAGAACCAGCGGCAATGTACTCAGCTTCAGCAGTAGATAGTGATACGCAGTTCTGTTTCTTCGAGGACCAACAGACCAAAGATCGTCCGAGGAAATGACATGTACCAGATGTTGACTTGCGGTCCACACAATCACCAGCATAGTCAGAGTCAGAATATCCAACAAGATCAAAAGCCGAGCCCTTGGGGTACCATAATCCAAGTGTTGGTGTGTGAGCTAGATATCGAAGAATATGCTTCACAGCCTTATGGTGTGATTCCTTCGGTGTAGCTTGAAATCGGGCACACATGCAAACACTAAGCATTATATCTGGCCTAGATGCACATAAGTACAATAAGGAACCTATCATGGAGCGGTATACCTTATGATCGAAGTCAGTACCATTTTCATCAGTGCACAGATGGCCATTTGTGGGCATAGGAATTTTGACGCCTTTGCAATCTTGCATGCCGAATTTCCTCAGTACATCCTTGAGGTATTTCTCCTGAGATATGAATATGCCATTGCGTTGTTGACGAATTTGAAGACCTAAGAAGAATTTCAACTCTCCCATCCTAGACATTTGATATTCTTCACTCATCATATATGCAAATTCATCACTATAACGTTGGTCAGTACAGCCAAAGATAATATCATCAACATATATTTGGCACACAAACAATTCACCATCATAAGATTTAGTGAAAAGAGTAGGGTCGAGTGAACCGGGTTTGAAGCCTTTCTTCATGAAGAGTTCCTTCAAGGTATCATACCAAGCCCGTGGGGCCTGCTTGAGGCCATAGAGGGCCTTGTTGAGTCTGAAGACTTTGTCAGGATTCTTTGGATCTTCAAAACCTGGGGGTTGAGCAACATATACTTCTTCCTCAAGCTTACCATTGAGGAATGCACTTTTCACATCCATTTGATATAAAGTGATATCATGATGGTTAGCATAAGCAAGTAATATGCGAATAGCCTCAAGTCTAGCAACAGGTGCAAAAGTTTCATCGAAATCAATTCCTTCAACCTGTGTGTAGCCTTGAGCTACAAGCCGTGCCTTATTCCTCACCACAAGGCCATTTTCATCTTGCTTGTTGCGGTAGATCCACTTTGTGCCGATGATATTGTGCTTGCGAGGATTTGGACGTTTGACCAGTTCCCAGACATTGTTGAGCTCGAACTGATGTAATTCTTCTTGCATGGCCTGAATCCACTCAGGCTCTAGAAATGCTTCATCTACCTTAGTGGGCTCTGTAATAGAGACAAAAGCATAGTGCCCACAAAAGTTAGACAAATGTGAAGCTTTTGAGCGTGTGAGAGGACCTGGCGCTTTGATGTCATTGATGATCTTTTCAACTTGCACTTCTTTTGCAATGCGAGGATGAGCTGGTTGTCGTTGAAGAATTTGATCAGCGTTTTCTTCAGCACCATTTTCTTCAGCATTTTCTTCAGGTGCATTAGCCCGACGTTCTTCATGTTCTGGAATGAATTCTTCAGTAGGAATGACATCCTCAGTAGCCTTGAACTTGATAGTTTCCTCAGGTGCTGGTTCATCTATCACAGAAGGTAGGTGCTCTCTTTGCGAGCCATTAGTTTCATCGAACCACACATCTACAGTTTCAACAACTTTGTGAAGAACGTTGTTGAAGACTCTGTAGGTGTGCGAGTCCTTTCCGTAACCAACCATAAAACCTTCATGTGCTTTCCGTGAAAATTTTGAATTGTGATGAGGATCTCTAATCCAACATTTAGCACCGAAGACTTTGAAATAACTTACATTGGGTTTCTTATCAGTGAGGAGTTCATAGGCAGTCTTTTTGAAGAATTTGTGAAGATATACTCTGTTGATGATGTGGCACGCAGTATCAATTGCCTCAGTCCAGAAACGACGAGGCATTTTGTATTCATCAAGCATAGTGTGAGCCATCTTAGCAAGAGTCCTGTTCTTGCGGTCCACGACGCCATTCTGCTGAGGGAGTGTAAGGAGCAGATAACTCATGAGTAATACCAAGTTCATCAAGATAGTCATCGAGACTAGAATTCTTGAACTCAGTGCCATTGTCACTTCTGATGTGCTTGATCTTCACACCAAAGTTGGTTGAAGCCCTCGAGGAAAATCGTTTGAAGACTTCCTGCACTTCATGTTTGTAAGTAACAAGGTGTACCCATGTGTAGCGAGAATAATCATCAACAATAACAAAGCCATATTGAGATGCTTCATTTGAAATAGCAGAATAATGATTAGGACCAAAGAGATCCATGTGAAGCAATTCAAACGGGCGAGTGGTGGTCATGATAGTCTTTGCTGGATGCTTGGCCTTCGTCATCTTCCCAGCTTCACAGGCTCCGCATAGGTGATCCTTGAGGAATTTGACATTCTCGATGCCAATGACATGCTTCTTCTTCGCAAGCGTGTGCAAATTCCTCATGCCTGCATGACCAAGTCGTCGATGCCAGAGCCAGCCTTCTGAAGCTTTTGCAAGTAAGTACACGGCTGGTTGTGGTCCTGTAGAGAAATCAACAATATACAGGTCTCCTCTCCTAAAGCCTTCGAAGACTTTGGAATTGTCAGCTTCCATAACCACAACACAACGGTACTTTCCAAAGACAACAACCATATCAAGATCACAAAGCATTGAGACAGACATAAGGTTGTATCCGAAGGACTCAACAAGCATGACTTTGTCCATGTGTCGATCCTTTGTAATCGCAACCTACCTAGACCCAATGCCTGACTTTTACCTTTGTTAGCAAAGATGATATGCTTCAGATGCGATGGAGATAATGGAGCATCCATCAATAGATTCTTGTCACCAGTCATGTGGTTTGTACATCCACTATCAAGGACCCACTCAGTGGCTTTGGGTTGATTGTCCTGCAGACGAATTAGTGTAGCTTACCACATATACTTCATCAGTGAAGAATATGACATCAATTCATTAGATCAATTTCATCAAGTAAAAGAACTGATAAAGCAATATGAGGACGTGAGAAATGAAAGTTCATTTCTTCATGATTAGCCTGCGTCCAGCAAATTCTTCAGACGATTACGTGCGTCTGGAGACCTGACCCTGCAGAAGAGATTAGTTCTTTTTCTTTACCACCCACATCTGAAGGGGTGGCAAATAGTTCATCATTTGCGAGCTCCATACAAGAAGGATGGCATAGAAGTCAGTCCATTTTGTTTCACATAAGAGGGGTTAGAGTAAGCATAAGAGTATGCAGAGAAATTCTTCGAGGACTTATGGACATAATGATTTGAAGAATAATGCACATATCCATAATCCTTAGATCTTCCTAGCGAAACAGACGGGTTAGCACGAAGATGTTCATATGAGGACTTTGATCCATATGAGGAATTTGGTCTGTATGAGAACTTGAATCCATATGAAGAATTTGGTCCATATGAAGAATTTGATCTAGGGTTCCTATTCTTCACAGGTGGCGTCATGATGACATTCACCTAAAGATTTTCAAGGCATCTTTTGGGAACCCAGATTTTCTTCATAGGGGAGCCATTCCTGTAGTTAGTACCAACATATCTAGCAAATACTTCACCATTCTGATTTTTGAACAGTTTATAGTTGGAGTCAATTGACTCATCATCAGAATGAGGAGATTCACATGCAAATCCAGATAAGTTAGATGGATCAACTGGAGGTCCCTTTGCAGCAACCCATGTAGTTTTGGGGTACTGCTCAGGCTTCCAATATGTACCATCAGCATTGAGTTTCTTCTCAAAGGCGATACCCTCTTTCCTAGGGTTCCTGTTGAGGATCTGCTTTTTAAGCACATCACAAAGAGTCTGATGCCCTTTGAGGCTTTTGTACATGCCTGTCGTGTACAATTCCTTCAGCCCTGCATCGTCAGTGATACTAGCAATGTCCTCAGATGAGGAATTAGTGATAGCAGAGGCATGTGAAGAATTTGAAACATTAGCAGCATTTGAACATTCAGGTGAAGAATTAGTAGATTCACATTCAATGCACTTTAAGCATGGAGGAACCAATTCTTCCTGAGAAGCGCTGATTTGTTGAGCAAGTAATGAACCGCGCTCCTTCTGAAGATCTTCATAACTCACTCTTAGCTTCTCAAGGTCTTGCTTTCTTTGAAGAAATTCATAAGAAAGCTTATCATGATCAGATAAGAGAGTGTTATGTTGATCTTGAAGGGTGTCATACTTAGTATGAAGTCTCTGAAGACTTTCAGCCAAAGCTTTTGACTGATCCATTTCTTCACCCAACATATCATCGCTCTTATTTAGCATATAGTGAACTTTTTCCAAAGCTCTTTGTTGTTTAGTGGCAAGGGAAGCAAGTTTGACATAGCTGGGTCCAAATTCATCACCAGATTCATCATCACTAGACTCGGATAGGTAGCATTCAGTTACCTCAGCATCTTTTGCCATAAGGCATGATGCAGAAGATGATGATTCTGGTTCGAATGTCATCACTTTGAGAGATTCCTTGAAGTCCTCAAACCAAGGATCATGACAGGTTCGATGACCTTCATAAACCTCAGAGAGACGGTCCCAGATGAGCTTCGCATGATCAAGATGCATGATATTCCTGAACTGATTTTGTGACAGACTGGAGCAGATGACATCCTTCACCGTGAGGTTGAGAAGAGTGTACCTATGAATGTCATCAGCTTCTGCCATCTTGCACAGATTGGTCAAACCAATCTCAGTGACGGTCCACAGCTCACTGTTCATCGCCATGAGGCGTTTCTTCATCATGGCCTTCCACTTGGGATACTCGTGACCGTCAAAGATGGGGCATGTCACTTTTGTCATACCTGCGGTGGACATAACTAAAACTCCAGGCGGTTAAACCAAAATCACACAGAACAAGGGACTATCTTGCTCTGATACCAATTGAAAGTGCGTTATATCGACTAGAGGGGGGTGAATAGGCGATTTTTATGAAATTCTTCACTGAGGAATTTGCCGGTGAGGAAATTCCTTAGCGAAGAACTACTAGCAGCGGAATAAGTACTCAAAAGTAAACATAACAGAATACAAGCATAGTCATCATGATGAAATGAAGACAGGCACAGAGTACAGGAAGCGTACTCACAGGATAACACAAGATGAAGACAAACAGACTGAAGAAATTTAACTGAGGAAATTGAGAAAGTCTTCAGTCAAAGTCTTCAAACACAGATATGAACAAACACACAACACAGTTATGAGGAAATGAAAGGGTTGAGGGAATAGAACCAGTAAGCTTGGTGAAGACAATGATTTGGTAGACCAGTTCCAACTGCTATCTCAGTTGTACATCTGGTTGGAGCGGCTGACTATTTAAACTCGAGGACACACAGTCCCGGATACCCAGTCCTGAACACGCAGCTCAGGACACCCAGTCCTCACCGTATTCTCCTTGAACTAAGGTCACACAGACCTCGTCCAATCACTCATGGTAAGTCTTCAGGCGACTTCCAAACCTTCACAAACTCGGTCACTCGGCGATCCACAATTCCTCTTGGATGCTCTAGACCATGACGCCTAACTGTCTGGAAGAAGCACAGTCTTCAAAGGTAACAACCGTCGGATCCATGTAGGATCAATCTCTTCAGTGATGCTCAATCACTTGGGGTTTGTAGGTGTTTGGGTTTTGGGTTTTTGGTTTTTCCTCACTTGATGATTTTCACTCAAAGTCTTCAGAGGATGGGTTGCTCTCAAATGATAAGTGTCAGTTTCTCTCGGAGTAGCCAACCAACTAGTGGTTGTAGGGGGCGGCTATTTATATGTAACACCCCGGATGTGATTTACCCAATATATACTCCAACTCTTGCCGTTTCCGGCCTTAAGTTATTTTATTTTCTCGGCTTTGGGTTTTTGTATCCGTGTGTTGTTATCGTTGTCATGCATCTCATATCATGTCATCATGTGCATTGCATTTGCATACATGTTCATCTCCTGCATTCGAGCATTTTCCCCGTTGTCCGTTTTGCATTCTGGCGCTTCGTTCTCCTCCGGTGGTCAATTCTACCTTTCTTTCGTGTGTGGGGATTAAACATTTCCGGATTGGACCGAGACTTGCCAAGCGGCCTTGGTTTACTACCGGCAGACCGCCTGTCAAGTTTCGTACCATTTGGACTTCGTTTGATACTCCAACGGTTAACCGAGGGACCGAAAAGGCCTCGTGTGTGTTGCAGCCCAACACCCCTCCAAGTTGGCCCAAAACCCACCAAAACTCTCTCCATCATCTAGAGCGTTCGATCATGATCGCGTGGCCGAAAACCGCACCTCATTTGGACTCTCCTAGCTCCCTCTATGCCTATATATAGACCCCTTCCCCGAAATCCGGATCTCTCCCCCGTCCAAACCCTAAAAAACGCCCCGTCGCCACCGGACATGTCCGCCTCCGCGCCGGACACCGCCCCGTGCCAATAGACGGGCACCACGTGGCGGTTCCTATCCCGCTGCCGTCGAGGCCTGCCGGCCCGAAGCCGGCCCTCCCCGCGTTCCGCCCGGGCTAGAGCCTCCGCCCGCGCGCGCCGCCCTCCTTCCCCGAAGCCGCTGCCCCGGCCGCCGCCTCCCCACGCCGGCGCCGCCGCGCCATTGCCGGCTGGAGCAAGCTCCGCCTGCCGGACCTCCTCACCGCCGCCTCACCTCGCCTCCGCCGCCCCGGCGCCGCCGCGCGCTGCCCGACACCGCCCCGTCGTTCGAGCCCGCCGCCGCCTCCTCCTCGCCGCCACCCTTCGCCGGCAAGCGCCGCGCCGGCCATCCTCGGCGACCGTGCTAGCTACAGTACCGGCCCGATCAGATCTGGATCTGAGATCCAAAACTCGGTTGACTTGCTCCCGAAACCCTAGTTCAATGCCTTTGTTCATCGCATCGTAACTCCTCATCCGTAGCTCCGTTTTGGGCATATAGCATATCAAAATGTTCGCCTCAGAGAGCACATCATTTCATCTCATTGCATCATTTTCATTTGAATTCATCTTGATGCCCGGAATGCTGTTAGAAGAATGCTATTTGAGATAATTGTCAGATCTGCTGCTCCATTTAGCTATTTGTCATTTTTGCCATGATTAATGTGTGCATGATATGCCCTAGTGCTCTACATATGTTTTTTAAGGGTTTTGCCATCTTTCCAGAGGTGCAACCCATGTATTTTTGTGATGTGTGTGGTGACTAGCACAAGCTTGCAAAGTGAGGCATTTGTTAATGCTAATTTCAGGGACTTAGCTTTTCCACTAAGTCCTTGAGCTGGTCATCGCATATGGCCATATGTTCTTGTTGTTTCCTAGTGATCTGTGCCTCTTTTGAGGATGATCAGTAAGGATGTTTTGTTAATCTTGTAGTTCTCTATCCATCCATGTCTTTGTTTGCATTTATGGAGCACCCTAGCTTGAGTCAATCGAGCTCTACTTTTGTCATTTCGTGAATCTAGGCAGATTGTCTACTTGTTAGCGATTTTGCCGATGATGTTGTACTTGATCCGTGCATGCTATGCTATTGTTCTTGCCATGTCTAGCTTGTATTTTGTGTATTCTTGATGGGTGCATGCTTATATTGTCATGACTTGCTCTGTAGTGAGTGCATCGAGCTCGTAAACATGCCTACTTGATATCTGTTTTCAGCTTGCTCCAGTTTTCACTAAGTCTGTGATCTGATTATGTTTTTGCCATGTTCACATGCTTGCAAATGTATTTTCTGATCCCTTTTCGCTCAAGGTCACTAAAGGACTTTTTTAAGCTCTTTGAGTAGCTCCATGCCAAGCTTTACTTTGCCATGTTCAGATCCTGTAGCATGTAGTTTTGTTGCTCCAAAGAGTGCTATCTGATCTGAAATTCCAGACAAGTGTTAATTTCACTAAGTCTGAAATCTGTTTGTCAAATGCATTTTTGTCATGCTTGTTTGAACCTGTTAATGGATGAATTGGCCGTAGCTCAGTGCTAGACTTTTGTTAAGCATCATGAATGGTTTCCTGCCATGTATTTTTATGCCATGTTTGTGTGCTGTAGCATGTTCATCTTGTTGCTTTTAGATGGCTACGTGCTGCAAATCGCAGAACGTGGTCATATTTGAATTGCTTGCCATTTCCAAATCGTAACTCCAATTCCGGCGTTCTTTATATCGTTTTCAAGCGATTTCATCTCATCTTTACAGTGGCACACTTGGAATTCCAAGTTGAGGCCAGGTTCATGCATTCCTTGTCAAATCTTGCATATGCATCCCGCATCGCATCCCACATAGTATATCTTCATTGCATCATATTGTTTGAGCCTTGCACGTGGTTGATTGTGTCCTTGTTGCTTGTTTGTCTTGTTTGGGTAGAGCCGGGAGACGAGTTCGCTAATGAGGAGCCTGTTGAGTTTGCTTTCGAGGATCCAGTCAACTCTGACAACTTTGCAGGCAAGATGATCATACCCTCGAAATCACTACTATAGCTACTTGTAACGCCCCGGACACACCCGCCGGTGGTCGTTACTCCTGGCGGGATCTAGACTGGCCCCACAGATCAATAATAGTCTTTTATGCGCACTTTGTCCTCACTCATGCGCACCCGGGAGCAACTTCCCGGTCGGTCACCCATCCTGATACTACTCCAAGCTGAGCACGCTTAACTTTGGAGTTCTGTCCGAATGGGCTACCGGAAAAGAAGGAATTCCTTATTGATATGAGTAGTCTATCATCCCTAATAAGCCAGGCCATCACATGCACCCCCACTCAGAAGAACCGACGTCCTCGTCGGGCCACAGGAACGCTCCCTCTTGGCACATACGTCTGTGCTTCCAGTCCAGTACATGTGCCATGCCGTGTGCCACGACGGGTCACAACCGTCATGAACAACATGACCACGCACCTGTCCGCAACCATCCGTGTAACCACGAGGGTCGGCTCTAATACCAACTTGTAACGCCCCGGACACACCCGCCGGTGGTCGTTACTCCTGGCGGGATCTAGACTGGCCCCATAGATCAATACTAGTCTTTTCTGCGCACTTTGTCCTCACTCATGCGCACCCGGGAGCAACTTCCCGGTCGGTCACCCATCCTGATACTACTCCAAGCTGAGCACGCTTAACTTTAGAGTTCTGTCCGAATGGGCTACCGGAAAAGAAGGAATTCCTTATTGATATGAGTAGTCTATCATCCCTAATAAGCCAGGCCATCACATTATAGCCTAGGGAGTAGCCCGACATGATAAGACATAAATGCCCTTCAATGATATGACCGTTAGGTGGATAGATATTTTGGGACAGCTGGCGCATAGCACATCAACGGTCGGAATTTTGAGTAGCAAAATCCTGAGGGCTATCATGTTCCTCACTGTGTAGGCAATCCGCACTGGCGAATTCCTAACTCCTCAGTCAGGACAAATTCCTCAGAGACCAGAAGAACTTTGTCTCTGTCACTGAAGAAATTGACTGAACTGTATGGGATTTCCAATGGCTTCACTCGAAGGGATTGGTAGGTGTAGGATTTTGAGTTGAGCATCACATGGAAATTTTTCCTTAGTATTTCCTCGACCCCTTTAATAGTACGGTGTTTCGTATGACTCAAGAAAGAGAAAAAACAAAACTATGACAATGAATGTCTTCAAGCTTCATATTCCTCGCATGAATATCAAGTCTTCACGGACACACCAATTTCTTCAATTTCAAAGTCTTCATGAAAGTCTTCAGAAATACCAAAATCTTCAGTCGAAGATATTCATTTTTAGGGGTCGACTTTTCCTATAAATATCAAACTCCTCATAGACTTATAGACATGTGTACACCCACAAACGCATTAGTCCCTTAACCTATAAGTCTTCAATACACCAAAATCACTAAGGGGCACTAGATGCACTTACAGCGGATAAGGCTCAGCATGACGCGGAGGGGGCACGACTACGCGAAGAGATGGCACAGGCCAAGGAAAATTTAGCAACAGAAGAGGTCAGGATGGCCGCGGAGCGGGCGGCTTTGGATGCTCGTGCAGCAGCTTCAAGTGGAGACTTTCCAGGTCTCAGTGGATCTAAATGTGTCAAATGAGGTCATGAGGAGAAGACACCGGAAAACTCAGTCACATCTGCCTCTGGCTTACGATCCCAGGAACCTTTTCCACACACCCGGGGCCGGTCCCAGCAACCCGCCAAAGGCAAACTGGATCACAACACCTGGGGCGGGGGTGTCGGTTCAGCCAAGGGCCATGGAACCACCCCGTGTGAATACAGCTCCGCCTCATTACCCACCAGTACCACCATGTCACTTCTCTAACCCGTTGGAGAATTTAATTGCTGCGTCGGCCTGTCTGGTGGCTCTCCCAATGAAAGGCGTCTCCAACGGCAATTGAAACACGAAGGGTCAGAGAGCTTCTTCAGACAGCCCTGGCGCAGCAGGATGCGTATTCTTATAGTTGAGACAGGATCCATTCAACCCCTCTCCCAAGCCGGAGCCCGAGCTATAGTAGGCATATGGATTCAGCGGCTATGTCAAGAAATGCCCAACGCCGTAACCAACCGCGCAGGCATGACCCGGCGCAGGACGGAGTTTTTAACTTAGCGGATCAGGAGAGGATCTGTTAGGAGGCTGAGCGGGCGGTTCAACTGGCAGCTGAGCAGGCGGCTCATCAAGCTTTTCCGGTTTATCTAGCAACTTCTGTCGTGGCAGGAGTGGCCACAAGGACAGGAGGTGTCCCTTGCCTGGTGCCGGATCTACGTAATGAGCGCTTGCCAAAAGATTTTAAGGGGCCTCGTAAGGTGCCTAATTACACGGCCGACTTGCAGCCTGGGGCATGGATTGAGAGTTATGAGATGACGATGGAGCTATTAGAGGTCAGCGACGCAACAATGGCTAAATATTTTACTATGATGTTGGATGGAATAGCTCGCACTTGGTTGAAAGGGTTGCCACCCAACTCCATCGGCTCATGGGCAGAGTTAAAAGCCCGGTTCATCCAGAACTTCAAGGACACATGTAAGCAGCCTATGTCAATCGTGGACCTGACTAATTGTAAGCAAGAGGAAGGTGAGTCCACAACCCATTGGGTGCGCCGGGTCAAGGAGATAATACATTCATCTGATAAGATGGATGCCGGCTCTGCGGTCTTAATGTTGGAGAAAAATTGCCGTTTTGAACCTCTGAAACAGAAGCTGGGGCGGCTCAAGCGTGATTGTAATGACATGGGCTAGTTGATGGCGACCCTGGTCAAATATGCTGATTCTGACAGTACCAAGGATCCCACGTCTGATGAAGAGAAGACAGGAAAGGGAAAGAAGAATGGCACCGGCAAGGTTCACCAGCATAACCCAGCGAATCAAGGTGGTAATAAACGTAAGGCTGATGAGTTTGTGGCTAACACCAATACACAGGGTAACAACCAACAGCGCAAGGGTAGGCCACCTCCTCGGTCAGACGGGTCAGGTCCCACCCTCGAGAAACTACTGAATGAACCTTGTCCAAGACACGACACCCGGGAGAAGCCAGCTACCCATCTGTGGAAGGATTGTACGATCATGAAGGCATTTAAAAATTCCAACATGTTTGATGATAGCCACGGACCTGGCGGCGGTTCAGGCGGAGGCGGTTTTCATGGTCAAGGCCACCCGGGTAACCAGGGTGGCTATAATCAGCACCCCGGCCAAAGTAATCAGCAGCAGCAGCAGCAACAGTCCGGGTATCAGAGTAATCCAAAACAGTTGAATAGTGGGAAGTACCACGTATTTTACCACTAGTTTATGCAAGAGGGACCAGAAGCTTCATAAGAGGGTTGTAAATGCTGTTGAGCCGGCGATTCCACGTTATTTGAGGTGGTCAGAACAACCTATTCTGTGGAGTAGGTGTAACACCCTCGATGCGACTATAGCTCCCACGTGTCGAGGCACGACTTAGAGACATAATCGCATTGAAGGCATATGTCGCAAGTTAGGCAATCTTCACAACATCCCATGTAATATGAATAATAAAGGGGAGATAACATAGTTGGCTTACACTCGCCACGTCAATCAAGTACATAAATAACATTACATCATCCAAACACTCATGGCCCGACTACGGCGCCAAAATAAAAGAGAACCCAACATGCGACACGGTCCCAATCACCCCCAACTGGGCACCACAACTGATCATCGAGAAAGGAAACATAGTAACGTTGAGAGTCCTCGTCGAACTCCCACTTGAGCTCATACGCGTCTCCTGGAGCGGAATCATCAGGCCCTGCATCTGGTGTAATAGTAATCTGTGAGCCACAGGGACTCAGCAATCTCGCACCCTCGCGATCAAGACTATTTGAGCTTATAGGTAAGGTAAGGTAAATATAAGTGGAGCTGCAGCAAGCGACTAGCAAGTATGGTGGCTAACTTATTCGCAAAAGAGAGCGAGAAGAGGAGGCAAAGCGCGAGCGAGAAACTAGAGAGCAACCTGCGCAAACATTACTCCAACACCGTGTCCACTTCCCGGACTCCGCCGAGAAGAGGCCATCACGGTAACACACTCAGTTGATTCATTTTAATTATTTAAGGTCCAAGTTATCTACAACCAGACATTAACAAATTCCCATCTACCCATAACCGCGGGCACGACTTTCGAAAGTGCAAATCCCTGTAGGGGAGTCCCAACTTAGCCCATGACAAGCTCTCATGGTCAACGAAGGAATAGACCTCCTCCCAAGACGTTCCGATCAGACTCGGTATCTCAGAAATTCAAGACACTTCGACAGGTTAAAACAAGACCAACAACACCGCCCGAATGTACCGACAAATCCCGATAGGAGCTGCACATATCTCGTTCTCAGGGCACACTCAGATGAGACATCCTACGAGTAAAACCAACCCTCAAGTTGCCCCGAGGTGGCCCCGCAGTCTACTCGGTCGGACCAACACTCAGAGGAGCACTGGCCCCGGGGGGGTTAAAAAAGATGACCCTCGGGCTCCGGAAACCCAAGGGAAAAGAGGCTAGGTGGCAAATGGTAAGACCAAAGTTTGGCATTGCTGGAAAAGCTTTAATCAAGGCGAACTATCAAGGGGTTCCCATTATAACCCAACCACATAAGGAACGCAAAATCCGGGAACATAACACCGATATGACGGAAACTAGGGCGGCAAGAGTGGAACAAAACACTAGGCGAGAGGCTGAGCCTTCCACCCTTTACCAAGTATATAGATGCATTAAGATAACAAGATAATATAATGATATCCCAACAAGTAAATAAAAGATGTTCCAACAAGGAACGACCTCCAATCTTCATCTGCAACTAGCAACGCTATAAGAGGGGGCTGAGCAAAGCGGTAACATAGCCAATCAACGGTTTGCTAGGACAAGGTGGGTTAGAGGTTGACATGGAAATTTGGGAGGCTTGCAAGCAAGTGGTAGGCATCGTAGCATTGGCATAGCAAAAGAGCGAGCAAACTAGCATAGCAAAGATAGTAGTGATTTCGAGGGTATGATCATCTTGCCTGCACAGTTGTCAGAGTTGACTGGATCCTTGAAAGCAAACTCAACGGGCTCCTCGTTAGCGAACTCGTCTCCTGGCTCTACCCAAACAAGACAAACAAGCAAACAAGGACACAATCAACCACGTGCAAACTCAAACAACACAATGCAAAGATGATATGCTATGCGGGATGCGATGCGGGATGCAAAATGCAAGATATGACAAGAAATGCAAGAACCTGGCCTCAACTTTTAAATCCAAGTGTGCCACTGGAAAGATGAGATGAAATTGCTTGAAAACGATATAAAGAACGCCGGAATCGGAGTTACGGTTTGGAAATGGCAAGCGATTCAAAAATGACACCGGTCTGCGATTTACAGCAAGTAGCCAACTAAATGCAAGGAGATGAACATGCTACAGCAACCAAACATGACAACAAAATACATGAGAGGGATGCACACAAGATGCTTAACAAAAGTCTAGCACTGATCTACGGCCAATTCATCCATTAACAGGTTCAAACAAGCATGGCAAAAATGCATATGACAAACAGATTTCAGACTTAGTGAAATTAACACTTGTCTGGAATTTCAGATCAGGTAGCCCTCTTCGGAGCAACAAAATTATATGCTACAGGACCTGAACATGGCAAAGTAAAGCATGGCATGGAGCTACTCAAAGAGCTCAAAAAAGTCCCTTAGTGACCTTGAGCCAAAAGGGATCAGAAAATACAATTGCAAGCATGTGAACATAGCAAAAACATATTCAGTTTTCAGACTCAGTGAAAAACTGACACATGCCGAAATATAACTCAAGTAGGCATGTTTACGAGCTCGATGCACTCACTACGGTGCAAGTCATGGCAAGACAAACATACATCCATCAAGAAGGAATAAAATAAAAACTAGACATGGCAATAACAATAGCATAGCATGCACAGATCAACTACAACATCATCGGCAAAATTGCAAACAAGTTGACAATCTGCCCAGATTCACAAAGTAGCAAAAGTAGAGGTCGATTGACTCAAGCTAGGGTGCTCCATAATTGCAAACAAAGACATGGATGGATAGAGCACTACAATATTAACAAAACATCCTTACTGATCATCCTCAAAAGAGGCACGGATCACAAGGAAACAACATGAACATATGGCAACATGAGATAAACAGCTCCAGGACTTAGTGAAATTACTAAGTCCCTGAAAATAGAATTAGCAAGTGCACCACTTTGCAAGCTTGCACTAGTCTCCACACACATCCTAAAAATACATGGGTTGCACCTCTGGAAAGATGACAAAACCCTTAACAAAACACATGTAGAGCATCAGGGCATAACATGCACACATTAATCATGGAAAAAATGACAAAAAAGCTAAACGGAGTAGCAGATCTGACAATTAACTCAAGTAGCCCTCTTCTAATAGCTTTTAGGGCATCAAGATGAACTCAAATGAAAATGATGCAATGGAATGAAATGGTGTACTCTCTGTGATGAACATTTTGATATGCTATATGCATGAATCAGAGGTACGGATGCAAAGTTACGGAGCTACGAACAGGGGCACTTAAAAACGGAAATTTTAGGGACTTAGACGAAAATTCAACCTCCCAGATCTAGGGTTTGACCCGAGGCACGCGAACCGAGGACGGCAGTGCGCACTGTAGCTGGCCGGATCCGAGGTCGCCGGAGCCGATGTTGAGGAAGGAGGAGGCGGCCGGTGAGGGCACGGTCGCTGGTGGCCGGGGCGGCGGCGCAGGGGCCCGCGGTGGCCGGGGCGGCGGCGCAGGGGCCGGCGGTGGCCGGGGCAGCGGCGCAGGGGCCCGCGGTGGCCGAAGCTGGGGCGACGCCGGCGAGCTCCTGCGGCGGATCGGGGCGGCGACCCCGACGACGAGGCGGCGGTGGACTGGGACGGCGGCGGCGGACGGCTGGGCGGCGATGGCGGCGCGAGGCGGCGCGGGCAGGCGGGAGGCGGCGGCGGCGCGCGGGCCCGAGTGGCGGCGCGGAGGGCCCGCGATGGGCCGCGGCGGGCCGGCGGAGGAGGCGGCGCGGGGAGGCCACGTGGCAGCCTCTGATAGGCACGGGCGGGCGGCGGCGGCGTGTCCTGCCGGAACGGACACGTCCGGCACGGCGCGAGGTGGATTTTTAGGGTTTGGATGGGGGAGGATCTGGATTTCTCGAGAGGGGTCTATTTATAGCCATAGAGGGGGCTAGGAGAGTACAAATGAGGTGCGGTTTTCGTCCACGCGATCGTGGTCGAACGCTCTAGATGATAAAGCAGAGTTAGGTGGGTTTTGGGCCAAATTGGAGGGGTGTTGGGCTGCAACACACACTAGGCCTTTTCGGTCCCTCGGTTAACCGTTGGAGTATCAAACGAAGTCCAAATGGTAGTAAACCAAGGCCGCTTGGCAAGTCTCGGTCCAATCCGGAAATTTTTAATCCCCACACATGAAAGAAAGCTAGAAATGACCACCGGAGGAGAACGAAGCGCCGGAATGCAAAACGGACAACGGGGAAAATGCTTGAATGCATGAGACGAACACGTATGCAAATGCAATGCACATGATGACATGATATGAGATGCATGACAACGATAACAACACACGGAGACAAAGACCCGAACCCGAGAATATAAATATAACTTAACTCCAGAAAGGGCAAGAGTTGGAGTACAAATTGGGAAAGTTACATCCGGGGTGTTATAGTAGGGAATATCACCCTCCCCGGGTTGATAATCCGGGTCACTTGGCCTTGGTGGTGGCACCCCAGGTTGGTGGATATAAGTTCACTAAGGTGCTCATGGACGGAGGAAGTAGCATCAACATCCTCTATTATGAGACGTTTCATCGGATGGGGTTGACTGATAAGAGTCTTAAACAATCCAACACTGTTTTTCATGGTGTTGTGCCTGGTAAGTCGGCATACCCAGTTGGTAAGATTGAACTGGAAGTAGCCTTTGGGGATGAATACGATTCCAGGGCTGAGAAGTTAACTTTTGAGGTGGTTAAGATCAAAAGCCCATATCATACTCTGTTTGGACGGCTGACTTATGCCAAGTTCATGGCTCGGCCGTGTTATGTGTATCTGCAGCTCAAGATGTCAGGTTATAAAGGCACTATCACAGTACATGGAAGCCCTGGAATGTGAAGAAGGTGATGCCGCTTATGCTGAGTCTGTTTGTGCGACAGAGGAGTTAAAGTTTTATAAAGATAATGTTGACCCGGCAGACATGATGTCTTTGAAGAAGCCAACTACGGAGCATGAACCGGTGTTGAAATTCAAATCAGCTGATGACACCAAGATGGTTGATTTTGTGCTTGGTGACTCATCCAAACAGTTCATCAGCAGTGCCAACTTGGATCCAAAATAGGAAAGCGTGCTCATCGAGTTCATCCGTGAGAACCGGGACATCTTTGCATGGAAGCCTTCTGACATGCCGGGTGTCCCGAGAGAACTCGCTGAGCACACTCTTAATATTGATCCGAAGTTTAAGCCAGTCAGGCAGTTTCTTCGGCGGTTTAATGAGGAAAGGCGCAAGGCCATTGGAGAAGAGGTGGTCGGGCTCTTGGCGGTCGGGTTCATTGTTGAAGTTTTTCACCCAGAGTGGTTGGCTAACGCGGTGCTTGTACTCAAGAAGAATGGCACTTGGCGTATGTGTGTGGATTACACCGATTTAAACAAGGCTTGTCCGGCTGACCCTTTTGCTCTCCCTCGTATTGATCAGATCATTGATGCTACGGTGGGTTGTGAGCGTTTGAGTTTTTTGGATGCCTATTCGGGTTATCATCAGATCAAGATGGCAGTTAAGGACCAGGAGAAGACATCTTTCATCACTCCGTTCGGAGCCTTCTGCTATGTGTCTATGCCTTTGGGGCTTAAGAGTGCCCAGGCGACTTACCAGCATTGTGTGCAGAATTGCCTTCACAATCAGATTGGGCGTAAAGTTCATGCTTATGTAGACGATATAGTGGTGAAATCCAGAGAGAAGGAAACCTTGGTAACTGATCTAAAGGAAACCTGTGATAACCTCCGGGTCTACAAGATGATGCTTAATCCGGCCAAGTGTGTTTTTGGAGTCCCAGCTGGCAAACTCTTGGGTTTTTTGGTGTCTAACAGAGGTATTGAGGCTAATCTGGAGAAAATTAAGGCAATTACATCTCGGGCCAAACCAGTGTGCATCAATGACGTTCAGCGGTTGGCGGGTCACGTCGCTGCCTTAAGCCAGTTCATAAGCCTGTTAGGGGAGAAGGCGATGTCTTTGTATCAAATGATGAAAAAGGCGGATGACTTTGTCTAGAGTGACGCTGCTAACTCTGCTTTTGAAGATCTGAAGAAACAGCTCGCTGAGCCGCCGGTTCTTGCTGCTCCGGTGGAGGAAGATCCATTGTTGTTGTACTTGGCTGCTAACTCACGTGCTGTCAGTGCGGCCATTGTTGTGGAGCGTAAGGAGGCTGGCAAGGAACATCCGGTTCAACGACCGGTTTATTACATCAGTGAGGTGCTCATTGAGTCTAAACAGAGATACCCACATTGGCAGAAGCTTGTTTATGGGGTGTTCATGGCAAGCCGGAAGCTCAAGCATTAGTTTCAGGGTCACCCAATTACTGTGGTTAGCTCTGCTCCTCTAGGAGACATTATTCAAAATAGAGAAGCCACAGGACGAGTCACCAAGTGGGCCATTGAACTTGGATCTCATGGTTTAAAATATGTGCCACGTACTGCGATCAAGTCTCAAGCACTGGTTGACTTCATTAATGACCGGACAGAGTTACAGATACCGGAGGAGAAGCCAGACAACACATACTGGACAATTCACTTTGACGGGTCCAGACAATTGGAAGGCACGGGGGCTGGAGTTGTTTTAACCTCTCCTCGAGGTGAGAAATTTTGTTATGTGTTATGATTGATGTTTTCGTGCACTAACAACGCAGCTGAGTACAAGGCCTTGCTTCATGGTCTTCGAATGGCTAAGGAAATGAGTTTGAGCCGGGTACGGTGTCTAGGTGACTCGGATCTGGTAGCTCAACAAGTATCAGGCAAGTGGGATTCTAAGGATCCTCTCATGGCGGCTTATCGCCGTGAGGTCGACGTTGTGGCTGGGTATTTCAAAGGTTATCAAGTGGAACACATTGACCGCAGAAAGAACAAAGCGGCTGATGCCTTAAGCCGGTTGGGATCTCAGCGTAAGTCGGTGCCACCGAACACCTTTTTAGATGTTTTACATAACTCGTCTATTAAGTTGCCTACAGAGGAAGATTTGGCCATTCCTGACCCGGAGGTACAGTTGGTGGCGGCTCTTCATGTTATTCCAGATTGGACAGTACCATTCCTGGCTTACATGACCCGGGGCGAGTTGCCAAAGGACGAGACCCTGGCCCGACTGATAACCCGCGGTCCAAGTCAATGATGATTTCTGACGGAGAGTTGTATCATCGCAGCGTCATTGGAGCATTTCAACGTTGTGTTTCTCCTGAAGAAGGTCAAGAAATACTTCCTGAGATCCATGAAGGGGATTGTGGTCATCACTTCGGGTCAAAGTCCCTTGTGGCCAAAGCTTTTCGTCATGGTTTTTACTGGTTAACGGCTCACGCTGATGCGGAGGATCTGGTCAGTAGGTGTGATGGATGTCAAAAATTTGCACGACGAGCGCATGTGCTGGCTCAAGAGTTGCGGATGATTCCAATCACTTGGCCATTTGCAGTTTGGGGGCTTGACATGGTTGGACCTTTCAAAAGGTCCAAAGATAAAATGACACATCTTTTAGTGGCAATTGACAAATTCACAAAATGGGTTGAGGCAGAGCCAATGAGCAAGTGTGATGCAGCCAAGGCGGTTAAGTTCATGAAAAAAGTGATTTTTCACTTTGGTTTTCCACACAGCATTATCACTAATAATGGCACTAATTTGTCCCAAGGTGCTATGGAGGAGTTTTGTCAACGTGAGCATATCCGGCTTGATGTTTCTTCAGTAGCTCACCCTCAATCCAATGGTCAAGCTGAGAGAGCAAATCAGGAAATCCTAAAAGGTCTAAAGCCATGGCTTATGGTTCCCTTACAACAGACACCGGGCTGTTGGGTAGAGGAATTACCCTCGGTGCTGTGGAGTTTCAACACCACTCCTAACAGATCTACAGGTTATACACCTTTCTTCATGGTTTATGGAGCGGAGGCAGTGCTGTCTAGTGACATCCGTCATGACTCGCTTCGCGTGGTGGCTTACGTTGAAGCTGATAATGAACAAGCCCGACAGGATGCACTTGACTTGTTAGATGAGTAGAGAGACTTGGCGGCGGCTCGATCAGCAATTTATCAATAGGACATGCGCCGTTATCAGAGCCGCCGGGTTAAGTCCAGGACCTTTCAAGAAGGTGACCTGGTGCTCTGGCTCATCCAGGATCCGTCTGATCCACACAAACTATCCCCGCCTTCGGAAGGACCCTTTATGGTCAGCAAGAATTTAAACAACGGGTCATATTACCTCAGTGACGTTCGAGAGCACAAAGACTCAGGTAAGTCGGAGGAGGAGACCCGCCGGCCGTGGAACATTGCTCAGCTTCGACCATACTACACCTAAGCTACCGGTTCTCGTCATGTGCATACTTTGATGTTGTATATATTATGATAAGTAATAAAGCAGGACCTTTGTCTTTTTCCTCTTCAAGGATCATATATCTTTACTATTTTCATTATTGAAATGACTATTAAGGAGCTAATCGTATCTGAATCTAGCTTAACCTTTTTGGTCCGGCTTATGATCATATTTGAATCTATCTATAAACCTCATGGTCACATGGGGGCTTCATGTTCAAACATAGGTCGTATTCAAACCAAAGAGAACATAGCTGTGGTAACCCTCTTCATCGGCTCAAAGCCAAACTCATTAGGGGGGGCTTCTTGATCGTATCCGAATCATAGCTTAACACCTTTTGGGTCCGACTTGGATCGTATTCGAATCAGGGTCGTTAAGAACCTCTCAAGGTCATTTGGGGGCTTCATGTTCAAACATAGGTCGTATTAGAACCAAAGAGAACATAATTGTCGATACCCTCCTGATCGCCGCAATGCCAAAGCCACTAGGGGCTATATGATCGTATTCGAATCTTAGCTTAACCCCTTTGGTCCGGTTTACTGGTCGTATTCGAATCAGAAACCCCCAAATTTAAGTTGTTTAAAATCTAATATTTTGTCTTACTGGTTTTTATTTTCTCAAATCTAAACTATCCATATGGTTTTTATTTAAGCCGGCTTGACTATTTGACAATAAGCCACCAAGGCATGATAGTCATCAGGTATATGGAAGCATTGACTTCTCAAAAAGATTGGGTCATCAACCTCATCATCCGGGTCATGTAAACTGGCAGTCCAGATTCAAAGAACACAGGAAAAGACTTAAAACATTACAGATGTAACCACGGATGTAACGCGTAAGATGCATTGACATCATGGGCAAAGAGTCATATGCAACATCTTATGCACGATGGCATAGGCAAAATATGCAGTTTTCAAACTAATCTATTACAAGGCTTTGAGATCCCGCAAGATGGTTATGATTCCCCCCTGGCTGATTCACCTCCTTCTATTGGCTGGAAGCTGGGATTGGACCAGTCAAAGCCGTTCAGAGCAATGAACTCCGCTTCATTGTCAATCAGGCCACCGGGTCAACTTCCGGAGCAAAAGTGTGTTGACGAACCGGCGGGATAAGGTCTGTCACCTTATAAGAGGGAGTCACCATCTTCTTATTCTCCATATCAAAACCCGGATGATATTTATCGATGTTGGTCTCCTCTCCAAGAATGGTAGGTTGAGGTCGAACTCCCCTCACACAGGCAATAAAGTCCTCTTGCTCAAATGGAGTCCCGTCTTCCTTCATGGTAGGGTACCCCTTAGCCACATCCACCGAGTCTAGATCTGGCACCCAAGATTTGGAGTGGCTCAGGGCAGTAAGGGCTCCAGCTCTGGCACAGGATCGTTTGACCTCTTGAAACCTGGCGGGTAAGATTGATAATTTCTTCAAAATGTCACTCAACCGGTTGGAACCTTGGTTGGCAGGGGAGATAGTTTTAAGTGCTCGTTGAGCGCCAGTATACAATTGCTCCACCAAGGTATAAACTGCCTTCAGCTTAGTCACACTGTCTTGGCTCAGATTTTTGCTTCGTGGACCTGCGAGTGTTTTTTAACAAAGGCTGAGTAGGCGGCTTATATTCCTGGTCAAAATAAGGTATAAATGATTAATACAGATGACTTACCAAAGATGGCGGAGACCATTTGAGACACACGGTCCTTTAAGCTGGTGCGCTCCGTGGTAACCTCCTCAAGAGCCGCTTCAGCTATTTCAGCACGTTGTACTAGCAACGTCTTTTCTTCGGCCCAGGATTTCTTCTTTGCAGTCAAGCTGGTCTTCAATTTTTCTGTCTCAGAAAGACTCAATTGGAGTTTAGAGTCAACAGTCTTGGTTTATGCCTCTTGATCCGCCAGCCGGGTCTTTGCATCAGTTAATTGGGAGCCCAATTCAGATAGGGCGTTCTACAAAACATACACAGGTGTGTCAAGGCTTAAACTAAAAGTTATAAGGGTTCAAGTCTCAAGTACTTTGCACCACAATACCACTTGACACTTGGGGGTAATGTCTGCCAAAGCAATTTTTTATGACTCTTATATGTTTCAAGTCCCAAGTGTTTTACAAAGTAACAACACTTGGCACTTGGGGGCTAATGCATGATATTCAGAAAGATTCTCAAGATTGAGCCAGATTGCAATACTTATAGGAACTAGTAAAAGACAGTTATGAAGTTAAGTACCGGTTCATTTATGATAAATTGAGCCGGTCCTTGGGGACTACAGGTGAAATTTACGCTACTCTATTGGACTTTCGAAAACCTTAGAGACAAAGTATCAACCTATATCATAAAGTCTACAGATCATTCAGGGTCATCATCTGAAGACTTGGGAGCTGGCAGAGTATAAGTAAGCTGGAAAACATACCTCATATTTTAGCTGCAATTGCTTGACCATCTCAATTTCCGACTCACGGCTGGAATGCACATGACTGAGATAGCCGGACAGTATGTCACTAGCATTCAGATGAGTGTAGTGAGAGATATCAAACTGTACTTTCTGCCATTCTAAGGCCTCCGGTTTGGCGGAATGCCTGGCTAGCACAGTCGGATTACCCGGCACAACAAATCTGCTGCTAGTGATCAGAATGTCATGATCAGAAGACGTTGGCGGGTTAGCTGAACCGGATGGTCTGGTGGTAGAGGGATTAACAATGGTATCATCAGCTGACGGCTCAGGAGGGTTCGATTGAGCATGGACAGTCGGATCTTCTGGCACTTCAGATTGAGCGGGAGGAGTTGATGTTGCCGGTTCAGGTGCAAGATTTCTTGGGTCTTCTACCGGTTTAATAACCTTAGCTTTCTTGGACTTCGCTTGACCACTGAGAAATATTTTTTATGAGACAGTTAGTATAATAATGCAGTTTTAAAGATGCAGAGGAAAGACGATTTTCCTTACCCAGGGGCAGTCTTGAAAGCCGGAAATTGAGTCTGAGATGAGTCGCTAGAAGAGCGAGAAACCTCCTACAAAGGTAAAATAAAGTTAGTAATGCAAGGGAATTGATCCATGAATTGAAGCAAAAGACAAAGATGAAAGAAACCTCATTCTGGCATTTTCGAGGAGTTTGTTGTAAAATAGAAGGCGGTTCATCATCGTCATTATTCCGGGCCTGACGGCGGCTCTCATGTTGCTGCTTTTTCAAAAGAAAATGAGGGTCCAAATAAGCCAAAGGGTGCGAAAACCTTACTTTCCGGGTTACCAGTCGAAGTTTCTGTCTTGGCAAATGGGCTAAGTCGGAGGAAATAGTTACCTCTTCTTCTATGGCCTAGCTGGCCCCCGTGTCGTCCTGGCAATAGTCAGTGTCAATAAGGTTATTAAAAAACTGGCCAAGGGAGTCAAGAGCTACCTCCGACTCAGTAACATCGTCAAGCTTTAACAGGTCCGAGGCAGTGCTCCTCTTCTTCTTGGACCTCCGGGTCGTCTTCCTGGCGGCTATGGCAACAGCTCTAGCCTTCTTGGCAACTTCATGGTCATATTTGGCCTTCCAGAAGTCAGATTTGTCCTTTAAACAAATAAACAGGATAAAAGGTCATGCAAGTATTTAAAACTACTGAGGAAAACACAAAAAGAGAAAGAGGTCTGGGGTTTTTCACCTCTGGTGCCGGGTTAAGTTTGCAGAAGGGGTTTAACCCAACCTTGCGGTAGTCCTCATACTTGCCGTTCACAAGGATGGTTGACATTGCAACAATGTCTTCTTCGGTTAGTTGTACAGAGCTGTGATGCAGAGAGTCATCTGGGCCTCCGCCATATTCATACATCAATTTGGATCGGCGGCTTAGAGGGATGACCCGCCATGAGATCCAGAAACGGGTCAGAACCACTCCGGTTAAGCCATTCCCCAATAAAGCTTGAATCCTTTTAATAGATGGAATAAGCTTCTTGCGTTTAGCAATAGTAAGTTTATCAGGGAGCACAAACTTGGAATCCAGACGATCCGCGCGATAACCCGGCAGTGGTTTTTCATTGGCTGGTGACGTATCTTGGCAATAGAACCAGGTCTGATTCCAATCTTTGGGATGACTTGGTAAGACTATTAAGGGAAAGACGGCACCCTGTCGGCGCTGAATTGAGATTCCACTGAGTTCCAAGCTAGGGCCGCTGGTACACTCGTTCTGGTGGTTCAAATAAAAGTACTCTCTGAAGAGTCCCAAAGTCGGCTCTTCCTGAAGATACACCTCACAGAGAACATGAAAATTGCAGATGTTGGATATGGAATTGGGTCCAAGATCTTGAGGGTGAAGTTTGAAAAAATGAAGAACGTCTTTCAAGAACTTTGAGCCGGGTGGTGAAAAACCCTGATTCATATGGTCAGTGAAGACAATAACTTCACCGTCTTTGGGATTAGGCCGTTCCTCATCCGGGTTAGGAGCACAATAAGACATAATATTTTTCTTTGGCAAAAATCCAATGGTGACAAACTCTTTCAAGTTATCTTCAGTTACTGTGGATGGGACCCAGTTGCAGACTGTTGGTGCTTTTGACGGCATGATGAGCAAAGGACAAACTGAAAGGAAAGCGATATGTCGTTTCAATTCGATGGTGGCTTAAGAAAGGGCTAATAACATATAAAGGATAAGTGAGCCGGCGTGATAAGCCGCCATGACTAAAGACATTCGAAGGAAGCCAGAAATAGAATTGGTTAAGTGTTGAGACAAACAAGTTTCCAAAGCTATTTCTATTATTTTTTATCAAAATAGGTCAGAAAAGAAAAATAAATTTAGACCTAAAAGACGAGTGCGGAGGAGTTCATCAGCTTTAAGAAGGTATCTGTACAAAGGAAAGGGATCTACTGGCATCTAAAATGGGCGTAAAACTACTACCACATAAGTTCTACTTTTCTTCTAGATCAAAAGAGGGTACGGAGAAGGAACTTCAAGGAGGTCTGTGATGAATGGCGAAGAACACCGATGAACTCGTAACCCTAAACAGATCTAAGGGCGCGGAAAGGTAGGAACTTATGAATGCAGAGCTTCTACGAAGGGTCGCCGCAGTTCTCGGGACGAGCTCAGGGTGATGCAGCGGCTGACGTTGAGAGGCGACAGTGGGCGATGTGGCAACGACAAAGCATGAGAGGCAGAGAGGTGGCGAGAAGATGGAAGGAAGAAGAAGAAAGGGGAAAGACCAGCCAAGCCTATTTATAAGGGGATAAGTGAACAGGCAGGCACGAAAATTAAGGAAGACCAAAATAATGATTATCTAGCTAAACGGACGCCTCGATTCTCGGAAGACATTAAAACATAAAGATCCCTTGAAGATGATGTCATAGCAGGCTTTCGTGTTTTCAGAAGATGACGTCATGGCAGGTTACATAGTTTTGACAGAGAGAGGAAGACGGATTTCGTCTAAGCGTTGAAGATTGACAAAGAACAAAGTTCAAGTCAACCTAGGGCCTAATGTTGGGGATATAGCTACCAAGTATGACCCGCCCAGGAGGGGCCGGGTCAACCCCAATGGCGGGTTATGAGAAGAAGCCCAATCAATGTTCAAGGTGATAGTTTATTAAGATTTGTAGAAGGCCTAAGCCTAGAGGCGGCTTAAGGCCCAATATTGTAAACCGCCATATGTAAAGAAAGACTTGTAAAGAAAGGCATATAAAATAAGTCACCGAGCCGGATACGTTTTATGAGCCGGTCGGGACTCTGTAGACCGCCAGGCGTCAACCCGTATTTATGAGGGGACGACCCGGTGGCGGCTTAGGACAAGAATCAACAGATCGATAGCCAAGCTAGCGGATTCGCTCCTTGGTCATCGAAACCTAGCAATACAACATCAACTGGACTAGGCTTACCTTCACCGTAAGGGGCCGAACCAGTATAAATCTTTCGTGTCCTTTGTCCTGATTAACCCCTTTAAGCTTCCTAGTTGCGATGGCCCTACGACTAAGTCCTTTCGCTAGGACATCTGCCGTGACAATTCCATGATAGTTTGCTTGTTTGCTTGCTTGAAGTTGCTATGTCTAAATTTTTATCGTAAAAGGTGAAGAGGGTAAAATCCCTAAGTCCCTCAAATTTGGATGCTAAAACTTCTAAAACAGAGAGTGGGGAACTTTGATTCATAAAAGGTGAAGAGGGTAAAATCCCTAAGGTTGAACTTCCCTCAAATTTGGATGCTAAAACTTTTATAACGGGGAGTGGGAACTTAATAGGAAAAGGCATTATTCAGTAATTCTTTAATTCAAGAACCAAAAATTATGCTGATGCTATTTCCGCACTTGTTCATAAACTTGTGAGAAGATTTATTCACACTCATCCACTTTGCAAAGATTATTATGAGTTGCCTTGTATAAACAACCCTAAGGCTAAAAAGATAGCCACCCTTTTTGTTGGGGATATAGCTACCAGGTATGACCCGCCCAGGAGGGGCCGGGTCAACCCCAATGGCGGGTTACGAGAAGAAGCCCCGTAAACATTCAAGGTGATAGTTTATTAAGACTTGTAGAAGGCCTAAGCTCAGAGGCGGCTTAAGGCCCAATATTGTAAACCGCCATATGTAAAGAAAGACTTGTAAAGAAAGGCATATAAAAGAAGTCACCGATCCGGATATGTTTTATGAGCCGGTCGGGACTCTGTAGGCCGCCAGGTGTCAACTCGTGTATATAAGGGGACGACCCGGCGGTGGCTTATGACAAGAAACAACAGATCGATAACCAAGCTAGCGGATTCGCTCCTTGGTCATCGAAACCTAGCAATACAACATCAACTGGATTAGGCTTTACCATCACCGTAAGGGGCCGAACCAGTATAAACCACTCATGTCCTTTGTCCCGATTAACCCTTTTAAGCTTCCTAGTTGCGATAGCCCTACGACTAAGTCCTTTCACTAGGACATCTGCCGTGAGAATTCCATGACACTTTTCCCCATAAATGAATTTGATTACATAGTATGAGAGGATAGATAGGTCTTTGAATTTTGCAATATGAGCCATGAACATCCTATGATAGATGAGATTTTATACAATGAAGATTATATATTGAGGTATTTGTTTCGTCATAACCAAACTTTTGATGAAAATACCAAAAAGGAAGTATCGCCTTTAAAAATAATCCAACAAGTTTTCAATGGTATTAAACTATTAATCAACAATATTCTTGGTTGTAAATGGGAACCAACAATGATTTGAGGATAGCCAACTTAATAATTCTGAAATTTTGGTTGATTACGTGTTCCATATAGTTTTCAAAAAACATCCTGATAAACACACATCAAAAGATGAGAAAACTAGTGATGACAACACTTCAAACTATGCATTACGCCTAGTTAGGGGCATAAAACAATAGTGCTTGTTGGGAGGCAACCAAATTGTTCTTTTCTATTTTTTGTGTGTACACACAATTATTCTACTGTTATGATTGTGTTTTTGTGTTTAAATTAGTGTTTGTGCAAAGTAAAGACTTTGCGATGATTTGGTTGGTAGTTGATTTGATTCTGTGAGAAAACAGAAACTTTTGCGCTCAGTAACAAAATTTTCTAAATTCACTATACCGTGATAAAATTCTGAATTTTTTACACATGATTTTAATACAAATTTTCCCTGTTGTCCTATTTATTCAAAAAAAAAATTGGATTTACATAAGTATTGCGCTTAGCCAGATCATTACAGACTGTTTTGTTTCTGATAGATTATGTTTACGTTGGATTGTTTGCTTGTTCTAATGAATCTATGGATTGTATCGGGGGTTATAAGTCATGGTGAAGTTAGAATACAGTAGGTATTATGCAATAATAAAATATTAATGGGTTTACAATAGTACCTAAAGTTTATGATTTGGTTGTTATACTAACGTATCTCATGATTTTTTTGTTGAGTTTTGTGTGCTGAAGTTTTCAAGTTTTGAGTGAGATTACAATGGATGATGGAATAAGGAGTGGAAAGACCCTAAGCTTGGGTATGCCCAAGTCACCCAAGGTAATATCCAAGGACACCCAAGACTCTAAGCTTGGGGATGCCCCGGATGGCATCCCCTCTTTCTTCTACCAACCATCGGTAAATTACTTGGAGCTATATTCTTATTCATCACATGATTTGAGTTCTGCTTGGAGTGTTGTGTATTATATGAGTCTTTGCTCTGTTTGCTTATTATTTTTCCACAATCATCTTTGCTGGACACACCTTTTTGAGGAGGACACACATTATTCATCATTTGTTAGAATACTCTATGTGCTTCACTTATATGTTTTGAGCTAGGCATTTGCTCTAGCTCTTCACTTATATTTTTTAGAGCACGGCAGTGGTTATATTGTAAACAAATAGTTGCACTCTCATGTTTCACTTATATCATTTTAAGCGTTGACAATTTCCACAAGTTATGAAATTGGTCCTTATATGATAGGTATTCAAGAGGGATATAATAAAAACTTTCATGTAGATCACTGAATATGATAAGTTTGATTCCTTGCAATAGTTTTGCGATATAAAGATGGTAATATGTGGGAGGTACTGGTGAATGATTGTGGTTCCATGAGAATATTGGTGTTAAGGTTTGTGATTCCCGAAGCCTGAACGTGTAGTCTTTTGTTATGCTAAGAAGTGGGAGCATGAATTATTATTGAGTGTCTTCCTTTGCATGAAGGTCGGGGGCACGCGATGGTTAACTCCTACCAACCTCCCCCTAGGGGCATGCATAGTAGTACTTTCCTTCGGGGGCTAATAAAATTTCACAATAAGTATGTGAGTTCCTTATGACTAATGTGAGACCATGGATTATACGCACTCTCACCTTTCTGCCATTTGTTAGCCTCTCCAGGACAGTGCATTGCCCTTTCTCACCTCGAGATGTGGTGCAAACTTCGTCGATGCATCCAAACCCTGTGATATGATATGCTCTATCACACATAACCTCCTTATATCTTCCTCAAAACAGCCACCATACCTAACTATTATGGAATTTCCATAGCCATTCCGAGATATATCACCATGCAACTTCCACCGTTCCGTTTTTATGACACACATCATCATTGTCATATTACTTTGCATGATCATATAGCTGACATAGTATTTGCGGCTCAGCCACGGTCATCACTTTTATACATGTTACACTAGATCATTGCACATCCTAGTACAACACCAGTGGCATTCATATAGAGTCATTGAATTGTAATTTTGAGTTGTAAGTAAATATAAGTGTGATGATCATCATTATTCATTATTAGAGCATTGTCCCAAGTGAGAAAATAAAAAAGAAAAAAAAAGAGGCCAAAACAAGCCTAGGAAAAAGAGGCCAAAACGAGCCTAACAAAAAAAATAAGAGAACAAGAGAGAAGAGGCAATGTTACTATCCTTTTCCACATGTGTGCTTCAAAGTAGCACCATGTTTTTTAGATACAGAGTCTCCTATGTAGTCACTTTCATATAACTAGTGCAAATTTTTCATTATAGAACTTGGCATGTGTATTCCAATGATGGGCTTCCTCAAATGCCCGAGGTCTTCATGAGCAAGCAAGTTGGATGCACACCCACTTAGTTTTCTTTTTGAGATTGCATACACTTATAGCTCTTAGTGCATCTGTTGCACGGCAATCCCTACTCCTTGCATTGACATCAATTGATGGGCATCACCATAGCAAGTTGATTAGCCTCGTCGATGTGAGACTATCTCCATGTTTTTGTCTTCTCCATATCATCTCTACCATCATACTCTATTCCACCCATAGTGTTATATCCATGACTTGCGCTCATGTATTGCGTGGAGTATGGACCAATTGCTTGGCTGACACCGGGGTTGTGCATGATTTATACTTTGTGTTAAAAAAATGGAGCATGACAAGGCTATATGATTTTGAAGGATGGTGTTCTTTTGCATTGATATTCTGAAAATCATGATTGTTTGTTGTATGCCTAGGTATTGATGTCTTTATGTCAAATTATAGACTATTGCTTTGAATCATTCAGATCTTATTATGAATATGATCGGTAGCATTCCACATCAAAGATTCTATTTTTATCATTTACCTACTCGAGGACGAGTAGGAATTAAGCTTGGGGATGTTGATACATCTCAAATGTATCTATAATTTTTTATTGTTCCATGCTATTACAATATCAATCTTGGATGTTTATTATGCAATTATATATCTTTTTTGGGACTAACCTATTAACCTAGTGCCCAATGCCAGTTGTTGTTTTTTGCTTGCTTTTGGCTTTTCAGGAAATCAGTACCAAATGGAGTCCAAACACTACGAAATTTTTTGAAGATTTTTCCTGGACTATAAGAGACCCTAGAAGCTTTGCGAGAAGACCCGCAGAGCCATGAGGGAGAGACAAGCCCGTAGGGCATGCCCCAGGGGGCGCCCCCCAGGCTTGTGGGCCCCTCGTGGCACCTCTGGACCTAATTACACTTCTATAAATTGCCAAATATTCCCAATACAATAGAGAGCCACCCAAAATACTTTTTCTGCCACCGCAAATTTCTGTTCTTCGGAGATCCCATCTCGAGACCTTTTCTGGTACTCTCCCGGAGGGGGGATCAATCATGGAGGGCCTCTACATCAGCCTTGCCGCCATTCCGATGATGTGTGAGTAGTTTACCACAGACCTACGGGTCCATAGCTAGTAGCTAGATGGCTTCTTCACTCTCTTTGATCTTCAATACAATGTTCTCGATGTTCTTGGACATCTATTCGATGTAATCCTTTTTTGCGGTGTATTTGTTGGGATCTGATGAATTGTGGGTTTATGATCAGATTATTCATGAAAATTATTTGAGTATTTTCTGAATTCTTATATGCATGATTGTTATAGCTTTGTATTTGTCTCTGATCTATCCGTTTGGTTGGCCAACTAGATTGATTTATCTTGCAATGGGGGAGGTGTTTGTGATGGGTTCAATCTTGCAGTGCTCAATCCCAGTGACAGAAAGGGACATGACACATATTGATATCATTGCCATTAAGGATAAAAAGATGGAGTTTATTCATATTGATTGGGTTACTTTGTCTACATCATGCCATCTTGCTTAAGGCATTACTCCGTTCTTTACAAACTTAATATTCTAGATGCATGCTGGATAGAGGTTGATGCATGGAGTAATAGTAGTAGATGCAGGCAGAAGTCGGTCTACTTGTCTCGGATGAGATGCCTATATACATGATTATTGCCTTGAATATCGTCATAACTATGGGTGTTTCTATCAATTGCCCAACAGTAATATGTTTACCCACCATATGCTATGTTTAAGAGATAAGCCTCTAGTTAGAACTATGGCCCTCGGGTCTGTCTTTATCATGTATTAAAATCCAAATATACCTTGCTGCAATTTATTTACCATTATTTTATTTTGTGTTTTTGTTTATCTATCACTACTAGATTTGATCCTTGCAATTAACCACCAAGGGATTGACAACCCCTTGTTAGCGTTGGGTGCAAGTATTTGTTATTTTGTCTATAGGTGTTGTTCATGAGGTCTTGCATGGTTCTTTTACTAGATTGATAACATTGGTTCTAAACTGAGGGAAATACCTGTCTCTATTGTACTGCATCATCCCCTCCTCGAGTGGAAAGAACTTGACAATGAATACTCGAATTTCAAAGGAGATGATAGAAATCTCAGGTTAGGTTATAGCATGGACGTTTTGGACACCTTGGAGGCATTGTCATCTTTGATACTAAATCTGGCATATCTTCACGAGAAGAAGCGCACGTGGCTGGGAGCTATAACCTAGCTGCGGGAGTCGATAGGATTCACCAAGATCTCTTCTTCTTCCCGCTACGTTGAGTTGATAACTAGTATACTTTGTTACCGACACTTTGATAATTATTTTGGTTGAATTTTGCATGATTATTTTTGGTTTGTTTTACGTAGCATGTTCCCCTACATTACATATACCTCAAGAAGCTCGAGGCCTTAGGAGACGGCTCCACCTTTGCAAGCTCTTCAAGCTCGTCCTCTAGTCAATAGCCAAGGGTATCACGTCGTTTGTGCAAGTCGCATTTGGTGTGGAGCACCCTAGGGTCACCACTGTAGACTTAACTCCATCGCCAAGGCACAAGACGGATAATCCAATAGGTGGTCCAACCCAACATTCGACCTACGCATATTTCTCTGGACACGGTCGAACATTTACCCACATATTGGGTCAGAATGTGTGACGCCTATCGCAGTGTCCGACCTGCATGCGCATAGTTTATAAGGCCACAGATCCATGTATCTTCCTCCTCCCTTATACCCTTCTGTGTCTAGCACTTTGAACCCCCCCCCTATGTAGGGTTAGATAAGGATAGAACTCGCACCATACTGCTTAGCTCATGTACCTCCCCTTGTGGAAAGTGTTGTTACCCACACATATTGCTAGGAAGATTTCCAATGATATGGTTTCTAGGAAAATGTTGTTGCCCGCACACGCTACTAGGTTGTTACCTACACATGTTGCTAGGAAATTGTTGTTACATGCATATGTAACTCCCACCATAGAGCTTAGCTCATGTACACACTAAAATATAACCACGAAAAGTGTTGCTACCCGCACATCCTGCTAGGAAAGAATCCCAATGATATGGTGTTAAAATAATGTTAATTGGGATAATAAAGCCTGTCGTAAAATTAATAAATAAGAGGAGGAAGAAAGATGTGCAATAGAGGAGACTAGGGTGATCAACGACACGCTCTTACTGTCGGTCGTACCGCTCACCGCCGCCACTGCCTGGTCCAGTATTTTACCCCCTTGAGATCGGATGGTGGATCAAATGGCCAAAGCCACGAGAAACCGCTTTAGAATAAATAACCCTAGCCTGTGACAGGATTCCGGAGGGGGAATTGATATAAGGGCTCCACTACGGCATCATAATCCGTCTATGTCATCACCATCCCATCTCCATCTCTCTATAATACATTAGTCCACGTGGTTTCACTTTTTGATTACTTTGGTAGTTCATCCATGTTTACCAGTCTTCATCCCGTAATGCTTATGATCTTGATGTGCGAGTAATCTCCCTAGTTATTGGGGATATGGAGGAACCCTAGTATAATTAGGAATTGAACGTTGGTAGGATTTGGTATCCTCTTTTTATGTTTATGTTAATGGTATTTCGGATGTTGGGTGAACTCGACCATCCAACATATGCCCCTTCAGATGGAGGGCCATTACTATTGGTGTGATGGTGGGTTGCGGAGATTGGCAGTGATAGTGCCTATCCCCATCCTTCCCTGATAATTGCAATAGGGGAAATGGAGACAACTTTATCCGCGTCCATGGGAAACCCTTAATCCTCATACGGTAACCGGAGTGGGGATGAACGGTGATGGCGTATGTGATACGGGGATGTGGCATGTATGCACGTAGTTGTAATTGGCTCCACCCACTTATAGCAACATGGAAATTGGAGTAGGAATCTTAACCTCGAAATATGCTTAAGCATATATATGTCATGTTAGATACATACTAAAGGAAAATCCGGACTCCCTAAGAACTCTTTAGCCTAATTGATTCCATCAATTATTATTCCAAATCTCACAGTGTTTTATTTTGCTCTTGCATTTTATTACTCTGTTCATGACAACTTCCCAATATTTTAAGCTACTTTTTCTCCTTTGCTTTCGATCACAACTAACTTGGAGGCACACTATCATAAAACTCTACAAGACACCGAGTTGCCGGTGTACGTGCCAGGCTGCTCAGGGCACATGCCCAACTGTCTAGCGTACATGCCCAGTTCACTACAAGAAATATGTCAACTTGTGACCTTCTGTCAGTGACCCTGTAAGAATTAGTCATAAATCTACGACCATTTGAGACCAATTGGTCAAAAGTTGTTCGGGGGGCTACAAACCGTAAACCATAACGACCATTTTGGTTAGAAATGTCATAATTTCCTTACATGAATTGGTCGTAAAGCAAACAACACTGGTCCGCTGCCTTATTTCTAGCTTATAACGACCAATATATATGGTCATATCCTTGTAAATTGTGGTGCATTGCTATGACTAGGCGTCACCTCATCAGTTTTGCCTATGTGTCATGTCTATGTTTCAGTTTTTGCCCTAGGTTGTGAAGCAGCCTATATTTCTGTCATTCGCAAAATTCTCAAAAAAATGGGCATTCTTTACTATCCAAATCATTCCCTCATGACAATATTCAGCTCCATTTGCCTGGTAAATCTTCCTCATCAAATTCGCAAAGTTTTTGTTCACCTAGAACCATTGTGAAGGAAGTACTAGCTAGGCATATCCTAATGAGCTGAATTTTTGCCACATCTTCTATATTCCCAAATCATAGTTCTCCAAAAAATTTGAGCCCCATCTAACAATCCATGTGAGCTCACCATCCAACCTTTATTTCTGGTAATATTTTCATATTGTGAAGCAACTATATTTAATGTTAATTTATAATTCCTGAAAAATTACCACGACATTACCCTGCCCATAGAACCTCCCTCCACCAAATTTTAGCTCATTTATTCTAGCAAATTTCCCTCAACATTTTCCCTATTTTCTGTTCAGTGGAGAGCATTGTGAAGGAAATACCATTTTATTTATGCAAATGGTATGAAATTTTTAAAGTGCCTTCATATGCCCAAATTATCATCCTCCTACAAATTTCATATCAATCCATTCATTCATTTGAGTCTAGCTTCAACATTCATATTTCTGTCCAGTGTGGTACGTTGCAAAGCAAGTGACACCTAGGCTCCCCCATTTGAGCTTAAATTTTTCCAAAATAGTGTCCTTAGTAGATGATCATCCTCGGCCAAAACTCAGGCCCATTGGCCATGTGTATTTTCCCCACCACTAATCAAACACTTGGCTGCTAATTCATGTTTGAGCTCAGTTCAGTCTCCTTGTGAGATTCTTCTATTGACTTCTTCTTCCTGACACCTACTGGGGGAGCGCCCAACCCACTAGAAATTCCTAGGCCGCCCAAAACGCGTGGCAATGCCACAGTCATGCGGTGAACACGCGGCAGGCATGCGAGTTTACGCGCTCTAGAGTTGGGGCCATCGTCCATCGTCCAAACCTTGATGTATCGCCACCAAACCATGTATTTATGATTAAATAGATACTTATGTAACTAGAAATTATTTTTGGAAAAAAATAAAGAGCAAACTATTAGGCAGGTGCAGTACACATTTGACCCGCTTCCTACTGAATCGGCAGAAATTTGTCTTTTTTCACGAGAGGTGGATCAAAGCTTCTGACATCCAACCATTTTGTAAATTTTGCATTAAATATGTCCTAGTATTTTAGAAAATTGATTTGGTACAATTTTGCCACAAATATATGGTAGGTCATTCACAAAAGAACTCATTTGGGGCACTCAAAAAATAGAAAATGAAATTTCCGTCCAGAGAAAATGAAAACTTTCTTAAGCAACATTGTTTCCCATTCCAACATGCACCCTTGTGCACAATATTAGATAATTTGAACAAACTATGCCATGAATGTGGCTATAAGATTGATCATTTGACTTGAAACCCATGAACCTTCACACATGATAGCTCATTTCCGAGAAAACTTGTTTTTAAAAGAATTGTTGTATTACAAGTTTATTACTTTTCATGGTAACTTGGTCACATATAATGACACAATGCGAAGGTTTTCCAATTTTTTGATTTTATTTTTATTTTTCATACCGTTTTAAAATGCGGTCAAAACGACTGGCATGACCGTTCCTAGCTAGTGGTTGAATCTTGGAAAACGTTTGGTATTTCTATGATTAAATAGATACTTATGTACCTAGAAATGATTTTTTGGAAAAATAAAGAGCAAACTATACGGCACCTGAAGTTCAAATTTGACCCGCTTCCTCTTGAATAGGCGGAAATTTGCCTTTTTCACGAGAGGTGGCTCGAATCTTTTGGCACCCAACCATTTGGTCAATTGTGGATTAAATTTGGCCTAGTATTTTAGAAAAATGATTTGGTCCAATTTTGCAACAAATATATGGTAGGTCCTTAACAAAAAAACTCATTTTGGGCTCTCAAAAAATGGAAAATTAATTTTCCATTCAAAGAAAATGAAAACTCCCTGAGGAAACGTTGTTTTCCATTCCAAGATGCACCCTTGTGCACAATATGAAATCATTTGAACATACTATGCCATGAATGTGGCCATAAGATTGATCTTTTGGCTTGAAAGCCATGAATCTTCACACATGATAACTCATTTTCTGAGAACACTTTTTAAAATAATTGTCGTATTACAAGTTTATTGTTTTTCCTGGTAACTTGGTCACATATAATGACACAGATGTGAAGGTTTTCCAATTTTTTTCTTTTTTTTGAATTTTCCATGCCCATTTCAAAATGCGGTCAAAACGATGGGCATGACCATTCCTAGCTAGTGGTTGAATATTGGAAAACTTTTGATGTTTCTATGATTAAATAGATACTTATGTACATAGAAATTGTCACGACCCTGATTCTAAGTCACACCGATCTAGCATGTAACACGTCATATCACTTTGCGGCCTCACGCACGGTATTCCCACGGGTGTCGCCTTACCTGGCCCGAGAGCGTTTGCGCCTTTTGGCTCACGTATATGATAGTGTCGCTAGCATCCATATGACAGAGAACACGAGCCGACATGGCTAGTCGTGAACCCAAAGTGGCACTAACTTACGAGAACAGGCATACATGAAACAACATCGAGCATGTCGGTCATCAGCGTGTGAATCCGGGCTGTAGCAACTGGGCTAACAGGACTCTGGGAATCCGGGCTGTAGCAGGCTAGCAGGACTCCGGAAGTCACCGCGTGACATTTCCCCGAAGGGACGGACACAGGAACGAAGTGAATCACATGCCGGCCAGTCTAAGTGTTCCGGAGAAGTAGTGCTGGGCTAGCAGGACTCCGGTAAAGCACGCTGTAGCGGACTACCATGGCTCGGTGGAAGCACTAGACTACATTTCCCCATAAGAGAGGCTACCAAGGATAGACAACTAGGTTGTCAGATCCCACACATAGCAATACACGTTACACGTACGCATAACATGCAAGTATGAGTTGTACAACATGGCACACAACATAAAGCAAACTCATATTGATAAAGGACCAAAAGAACCACATAGCATTTAATTCAAATAGGGGTCTCATGACCCATCATTCAGAGCATACAAGCAACGGAAGCATTACATGTCTGAATACACACAACTACAAAATAAAAAGGCCAGGAAGCCTGACTATCTACAAGACCCTCCCAAGGGTACAAGATCGTAGCTGAGGTCACAAGCTACTCGTCGAAGTCCAAGCGGAACTACTAGTGAGACAGCTGTCTCATCTGCAAAACATAAATTAAGCAAACGTGAGTACAAAAGTACTCAGCAAGACTTACATCAGATCCTATCATACATGCATTAGTATCAAGAAGGCAATGTGGGGTTTAGTTGCAGCAAGCCAGCTTTGACTCAGTGGCTATCCTGTTCTACGACTACGAGTAACTTCTTTGAGGTAAGAGAGCGCACATGAGTCCACTAAACACCACATCAATACACTACTATGGATTCATTCCTGTCTCCCTACGAGAAGGCCATCCATAGCACTCACACTTGTCTTGAGAATTTTAGAATATCCACTTTAAGTTGTCTATGTACCATGTAAGCATCCAAGAAGTCCATAACCCTGGACCCGGCTATTCGAATAGATCATGATAACCCTGCAGGGGTGTACTTCTTCACACACGCTCTATCCACTTACCGCCATGTACATGTCATGTACCTCGGCAACCTTCAAGCGGAAGCCTGGCGAGGGTGTCGGCCACGACCTGACTAACCATGCAAGACTCTAGTCCAGGTTTATCGCCTACTCGGGTTCCATCCGCAAGGAGATCCGGCCGAGGTTTCACTCACGGACCCAAACGATGTGAGAAGGGTTCCCAAGCCCACCATATGGGTTCCACTTGGTACACCATGCCACCTGTGCCTAGTCTGTCCCAAGCCCACCCTGCCGGGTGCCACTTGGTAGAAGAATAACACTACCTACAAACACCACAAACTAGTTGCGACTCCTGGACAGAGACCAAGTCGGTTAATAAGTTGAGAGGGGTCGAGTTACCGAAACCAAATGTGTGGTAGTATCTAGTCATTGGATGACATACACAGAACTCAGTTCTTAGGGACGGTTCCAGTGAGACAACCGACCATGTACGCCTACATGGCCTCTCACCGCTACCTTTACCAAATCGTGTTCACACACTTAACTCTCAACATTAGAATATAGCACTGTACTCCAATTCATTCCCAATGAATCAGACCTGACACACTCTGAGCAATAGAAGGCAATGCATGGTAGGAACACAACATGGCTCAATCAACTCCTACACATGCTAGTGGGTTTCAACTATTTACTGTGGCAATGACAGGTCATGCGGAGGAATGGGTTCAACTACCGCAGCATAAAGTAGCAGTTGAATCGTTGTTGTCCTAATGCGATAAAAGAGAGCAGGAGCGAGAGAGTAGGATTGTATCGAAATGAAGAAGGGGGTTTGCTTGCCTGGTAGATCAATAGAGGGGCACTGCTCCTCTGACAGGTACTCTGGATTGGTCTCCGGAGCAGGATCTATCGAGAAGGAATGGTGTCGACAATCAAACACAAGCATATGCAACAATATGATGCATGAATATGGCATGAATATGTGATGTGTTTTGAGCTAATGCATTTAGCATTCAACTTGGAAGAGGTCCATTTGACCCAAAGGTTTAAATGCAACTCTAACTTAAGTCCCTTTAAATGCCATAAGTGTGTTTTCATCTATACAGCATGTATAGGTTGGTTTGTCATGCATGAAAATGGTACAGATGGATAGATTGAATTTTTATGATCATTTTTCATATATAACTTATTTCAATCTGAGCTACGGTTGAATTTCTATGAATTTTTGAAGTTTATATCATTTTATGGATTTTCCTGATTTATTTTAATACCAGAAAATGAATAACTGCGTCAGCATGACAGTGGCATGACGTCAGTGAGTCAACCGTGGCTGGCCAGGTCAAATCTGACGTGTGGGGTCCACACGTCAGTGTCATAGTTAATTAACAAAGTCAATTAATCCTAACTACAAACCTAATTAAAACGGATTAGTGGCGCTGGGGCCCAGTGTCAGTGTCTCTAGGGGGGTAGTTAGTGCCTAACTAAGAAGGCCACGTCAGCCCACCGGAGTTCTGGCCGGCGGCGACCAATACCGCGGCGGCGAATCGCCGGACTTGCGTTCCCAGCGGCGGTTGGACGCGTGGAGACCACCAGCGCGTAGCCCATCGTCGTCCGCATCCAGGGAAGCAGGTGGGAGGCTGCGGGGTGGCTGGAGCTCACCGGACCGGAGCTTCGGGGTGGCGGCCGGAGCACGGCTTCGAGCGGGAGCAGGCTATGGGGCACGGGGAGGCCACCCGAGGGGCTCTGCGGCACCCTCGTGGCACCAGGAGCATGATGAGGTGCTTGGGGGCGAGCTGCGGCAGCTAGCGCGATGGCGGCGACATGGACGGCGGTGAGGAGATACGGCCATGGCGGGAACGGAGCTACAGCGAGGAAATCAAGCACGGTGACGGAAAGGGAGGCTCTCGAGTCGACGGAGCGGCGACGGCGATCTCCAGTGCTGGAGGTTGAAGACGACAGCGATGGCGGCTCCGCAGGGCGTCCGGCGAAGCATGGCTTGACGGAGAGGACGAGGACGACGACACGGAGTTCCCAAGCTTGTCGGAGAGGCGATGTCGTGGCGGTGGGCATGACAACGGCGAGCAGCGGCGACGGGCGTGCTCGGCCGTGAGAGAAAGAGTAAGGGGGAGGGAGCAGAGGAGGGGATCAACTCGGGGGGAAAGTGAGAGGGAACGGGGGGATGGGTGGCGCTCGCAGCGGCCTCCAGCAGTAGCAGCAAGCAGGAGCTGGCCGAGCGCGTGTGTGCGCGCCATGGCCACACGCCCTCCTGCCAGTAGGCAGGAGGTTAGGGGTGACTGGCGCCTGGGCCTCGTGGGCTGGTAGTCCACTAGGCCGGCCAGGTAAGCCCAAGTAAGTTTTCTTTCTATTTTGTTTTCTGTTTTCTATTTTTCTGACATTTGTTCTAATTTAGTAAAATACTAAATCATTTTATTTTTTTCTGACAATTTTTGCAGGGACCTAAGGGATTATTCCAAAGCCCCTCACCAAAATTCAGAATTTTTGGACATATATAAAATATATAACATATATATATCCAACGCAAATAACTATTGCATTAATTCCAAATGGCCAAAATAAATATTTATGAGCTCCTGAAAATACTTGTTTGAATTTTACCTTTGAGCAATATTTTTAGTGAGCAACAGGAACATTTTCTTGGACCTTTTTGGAGCAATTTTTTATCTGGGTTATTTCCAGAAATGATTTCTGAGGGTTTCACAAAACCCCAATTCGAATTTAAATGAAATTTAAACATGATGCACACAAGAAGGCTAGCCTAGGTCATACCAGAACTAGGGATGTGACAACTCGCCCCCACTCGAAAGAATCTCGTCCCGAGATTCAGGAGTCGGCGGAAAGAAAGTGGGGTACTCAAGTCGAAGACGATCTTCTCGCTCCCAGGTAGCTTCTCTCTCGGAATGATGAGACCACTGAACCTTGAGAAACTTGATGTTATGACGTCGAGTGACACGCTCTGCTTGATCAAGGATGCAAACAGGGTACTCGCGATATGTGAGGTTATCTTGGAGATCAAGCGTTTTGTGGTCCACTCCGCGGATGGGATCCGAGAAGCAACGCCTGAGTTGAGAGACGTGGAAGACATCATGCACTCGGGAAAGATGTGGGGGTAGTTCCAACTGGTAGGCAACCTCTCCTCATTTAGCGAGAATGAGAAAAGGACCAATGTAACGAGGAGCCAACTTTCCCTTGATACCGAAACGATGGGTACCCTTCAAAGGAGTAACCCGAAGGTAAGCCTTGTCGCTAGCTTCATAAGCCACTTCCTTATGACGGCGGTCATACTGGCTCTTTTGACGAGATTGGGCTGTTTTCAAATTCTCATGAATGACGCAAACTTGTTCTTCTGCCTCTTGGATCATATCCGGTCCAAAGAATTGTCTTTCACCGGTTTCTGACCAGTTCAAAGGTGTTCGACATCTTCGTCCATACAGAACCTCAAAAGGAGCTTTCTTGAGGCTGGATTGGTACCTATTGTTATAAGCAAACTCGGCGAAGGGAAGACACTTCTCCCAATCCATACCGAATGAGATAACAAAAGCTCTAAGCATGTCTTCGAGAATTTGGTTGACCCTTTCCACCTGACCACTTGATTGAGGGTTGAAAGCGGTACTGAAGGAAAGATGGGTGCCCATGGCAGTTTGGAAACTCTCCCAGAAATGAGAAGTGAAAAGACTACCACGATCTGAATTGATCTCTAGTGGAACACCATGAAGTGACACTATTCGAGAAATATATAAGTCAGTGAACTGACTAGCAGTGATACTCTCTCGAACAGGTAGGAAGTGAGCCACTTTGGAAAGACGATCAATGACTACGAAGATAGCATTATTCCCTCTCTTGGTCCTGGGAAAGCCAGTGATGAAGTCCATACCAACTTTGTCCCATTTCCACTCAGGAATAGCTAAAGGTTGAAGGGTGCCAGCGGGCCTTCGATGCTCTGCCTTAACGCGACGACAAACGTCGTAGTTAGAAATGAACTGAGCAATTTCTCTCTTCATCCTAGTCCACCAGAACCTTTGGCGTAGGTCCTGATACATCTTAGTACTACCGGGATGAATCGTGAGAGGAGATACATGGGCCTCCTTAAGGATTAGTTGCCGAAGATGCTGCTTCTTGGGGACCACCAGGCGATTCCCGAAGAAAACAACACCTCGATCATCTATAGAGAAACTACCAGCAATGCCCTTGGCAATGTTTCTCTTGATCCAGGTAATCCCCGTATCATGCTTCTGGGCTTCTATGATATGATCCACAATAGTAGGTTTCGCCACCAAGGTAGAAAGGAATCCACGACGAGCAATGTGAAGGTTAAGCTTACAGAATTCCTCATGGAGAAGTGGTTGGCCCTCCTGCAACATGAGATTGTTGCAATAGGACTTACGACTTAGTGCGTCAGCCATGACATTGGCCTTTCCGGGAGTGTAAGTAATCCCTAAGTCGTAATATGAGATCAACTCCAACCAACGTCTTTGCCTAAGGTTCAAATCTAGTTGGGTGAAGATATACTTGAGACTCTGGTGATCGGTGTAAAGCTTGCAACGCTTACCAAGAAGGTAATGTCGCCAGGTCTTAAGTGCATAGACTACGGGTGCAAGCTCTAGATCATGTGTAGGATAATTCTCCTCATGTGGATGCAACTGTCGAGATGCATAGGTATCACATGGCGATCTTGCATAAGAATGCAACCTAGTCCCTGTCGTGAGGCATCACAATAGATAACAAAGTCCTTAGTGAAATCCGGTGACACAAGTATGGGAGCAGAAGCCAGGCGTCTTTTCAGTTCTTGAAAACTGTGCTCACACTGTGGGGACCACTCAAACTTTTTATCTTTCTTAAGAAGTTCCGTGAGAGGTTTGGCCACTTTGGAGAAGTTGTCAACAAAGCGGCGACAATAACTGGCTAGGCCAAGGAAACTCCTAACTTGCTTAACCGTTTCAGGCGGAGTCCAATCAAGAACGGCCTGAACTCTCTCGGGATTGACAGCAATGCCCTTACCAGATATCACGTGGCCTAGGTAGGTCACTTCTGGCAACCAAAATTCACACTTGGAGAACTTGGCATAAAGGCGGTGCTCTCTGAGTTTCTCTAACACAATTCTAAGATGTTCGGCATGTTCTTCCTCGTTCTTCGAGTAAATAAGAATATCATCGAGGTAAACCACGACGAACTTATCTAAGTACTCCATGAAGATCGAGTTCATCAAGCGGGAGAAAGTAGCTGGAGCATTGTTTAGACCAAAGGACATGACGGTGTACTCGTACTGGCCATAACGAGTGACAAAAGCCGTCTTAGGAATGTCCCCATTTCTAATCTTGATTTGGTGGTAGCCTAACCTCAAGTCCATCTTTGAAAAGACTGAGGATCCAGCGAGCTGATCATACATGTCGTTGATCCTGGGAGCGGATACTTGTTCTTTATCGTGACCAAATTAACGAGACGATAATCTACAACCATTCGGTCCGTACCATCCTTCTTCTTGACGAAGAGGACGGGGCAAGCCCAGGGAGAAGAACTAGGACGGATGAAACCCTTTTGCAAGGATTCATCGAGTTGTTTCTTAAGCTCATCTAGTTCTAAGGGTGCCATCTTGTAAGGTCTCCTAGAAATTGGGACGATTCCTAGGATAAGATCTATGACAAACTCTACATCTCTGTCAGGTGGAATACCTGGCAGTTCCTAAGGAAAGACATCCGGAAAGTCACGGACTACCGGGATATCTTCAAGGTTAGGAAGAGGGTGGGCATTAAGAGAATAGGGCTGGCGCTTTGCAACTCTGGAGGAGACAGTGACTATCTTGCCAGATGGGTGTGTAAGCTGAACAGACCTTGTGTAACAATGGCATAATGAGATTTCATCCAGTCCATACCCAAGATGATGTTAATATCTGTAGACTTGAGGGCTATAAGTGATGCAAGGAATACAAGTCTGTCAACAAGGATTTCATTACCATGGCTTACACTAGAAGTTTGCCATTTGGATCCAGGAGTTTGAATGACTAGTGGAGAGGGCATATCACAAAATGAAATGTTGTGCAAGTTAGCATAGCTTTCAGAAATGAAGGAGTGAGATGCTCAAGTGTCGAACAGAACCGATGTTGGATGGCAGTTGACAAGGAGTGTACCAAGAACGACATCTGGATCATCATGAGCGTCTTTAGCTGAGATGTGATGCACATGTCCATGTTTAGTGGAAGCAGACTTGACACTGATCATCTTGCGTGATGGCTTACCACGAAGAACAGAATCCTCGAGCTGCGGTGGAGCATAGTTGGCTTGAGAGCAGTCACGTGCGTAGTGTCCTGGCTCTCCACATGTGAAGCAAGTCCCTGAAGTAGGACATGGACCCGCATTGACAAGCGGTCTACCAATAGGCCTGGGTAGATCATACAATTTAACTGGGAGAGGTACCACATAATATGGCCTCAGTGAACAACCGGGTGGAAGAGCGGAGTTCGGAACCTAGATCCGGCGCTTCTGAGAAATAGAACCGGAGGAAGAACCCAAATCACGGTTGTGCTTACGAGACTCCTCGTAAGTGAGTTGAGTTGTCTCTGCATTAATGGCCTTGTTCACAAGAGCCTAGAATGTATTGCAATGATGCAAGTGAAGATCACGAGCAACTTGGGGTTGAGACCCTTCCGGAACCTAGCCTGCTTCTTGGCGTTTGTGGACACCTCCTCTGTAGCATAGCGGGCGAGGTTCTCAAACTCTCTACTGTAAGCATCAACAACCATCTTATCCTGGGTGAAACTACAGAACTCTTCTCTCTTGCGGTCAATGAGAGCCTGACGAATGTGATGCTCGCGAAAAGCCTCAGTGAAATCTCTCCAGGTGGGTATCTGGCCAGCTGGAAGCATAGCCTCATAGTTCTGCCACCAAATACTAGCAGGACCTTCCAGATGATAAGCAGCATAGGTGACCTTGTCACCTTGAGCTACGTTCGCAGAACGCATCTTGATAGTGACACTGCGGAGCTAGTCATCAGCATCGAGTGGCTCAATGGAATGATGGAAGGTAGGTGGTTTCAGGCCAATGAAGTCATGAATGGACGCAGACTCTTTGTGCTGATGAGAGGTGTTCTCCTCAATACGTGCTAACAAGCAGTTAGACTCTCGCTTGTTCTTCTCCATCTCTAACATGAACTCTGCCAACGAAGGTTGGTCGAGAGGATCCTCATCCCTACCATCTCCGTGGTTCCGGCTACGAGCAACAGAACTTCGGTTAACTGACGACATCCTGAAGAACCAACCAAGGAAACAAGGATGGATTCAGCATCATCATAAGGATGTAGAATATAGTACAAGGAAAATACTATCTCTTGAACTCCTAGGACAATTCCGGCAGCATAACGGCAGTAAAATGCTCAAAATGAGACATTCTGCAAAAGATGGGGTAGCACCATACTCAACATCATCACTCAAGGTTCTGAGATATTACTAAACAGGCTACACCGGAGGTACTCGGACTGGGATATGACTCTGATCAACCAATCCTTAGAGACTACAGAGTAGTAACACGTGATCTTGATAGATGGAAGAGAAAGCCTAGTTCCTTAACCCCGTAGGAAATATAGGATGACTCAGATCAGAAGGCATGAGGTATAAGGAGTAAAAAGAGCCTTACGTTCCCTTCGACAATCAATTCCCCTACATAACTAAAGAATTTCTAGACTCAACTTCGACCAGGTTGGCTTGGAAATCCTACAGGCAGACAGGCTCTGATACCAAAGATGTCAGGACCCTGATTCTAAGTCACACCGATCTAGCATGTAACACATCATATCACTTTGCGGCCTCACGCACATTATTCCCGGGGTGTCGCCTTACCTGGCCCGGGACCGTTTGCGCCTTTTGGCTCACGTATATGATAGTGTTGCTATCATCCATATGACAGAGAACCCGGGCCGACATGACTAGTCATGAACCCAAAGTGGCACTAACTTACGGGAACAGGCATACATGAAACAACATCGAGCATGTCGGTCATCAGTGTGTGAATCCAGGCTGTAGCAACTAGGCTAATAGGACTCTGGGAATCCGGGCTGTAGCAGGCTAGCGGGACTCGGGAAGTCACCGCGTGACATTTCCCCGAAGGGACAGACACGGGAACAAAGTGAATCACATGTCGGCCAGTCTAAGTGTTCCAGAGCAGTAGTGATGGGCTAGCAGGACTCCGGTAAACCGGGCTGTAGCGGACTACCATGGCTCGGTGGAAGCACTAGACTACATTTCCCCATAAGAGAGGCTACCAAGGATAGACAACTAGGTTGTCGGATCCCACACATAGCAATACACGTTACACGTACGCATAACATGCAAGTATGTGCTGTACAACATGGCATCACAACACAACGCAATCTCATATAGATAAAGGGCAAAAAGAGTCACATAGCATTTAATTCAAACAGGGGTCTCATGACCCATCATTCAGAGCATACAAGCAACGGAAGCATTACATGTCTGAGTACAGATAACTACAAAAGAAAAAGGCCAGGAAGCCTAACTATCTACAAGACCCTCCCAAGGGTACAAGATCGTACCTGAGGTAACAAGCTACTCGTCGAAGTCCAAGCGGAACTACTAGTAAGACAACTGTCTCATCTGCAAAACATAAATTAAGCAAACGTGAGTACAAAAGTACTCAGCAGGACTTACATCAGATCCTATCATACATGCATTAGTATCAAGAAGGCAGTGTGGGGTTTAGTTGCAGCAAGCCAGCTTTGACTCAGTGGCTATCCTGTTCTACGACTACGAGTAACTTCTTTGAGGTGAGAGAGCGCACACGAGTCCACTAAACACCACATCAATACACTACTATGGATTCATTCCCGTCTCCTTACGAGAAGGCCATCCATAGCACTCACACTTGTCTTGAGCATTTTAGATTATCCACTTTAAGTTGTCTATGTACCAGGTAAGCATCCAAGAAGTCCATAACCGTGGACCCGGCTATTCGAATAGATCATGATAACCCTGCAGGGGTGTACTTCTTCACACACGCTCTCGCCACTTACCGCCATGTACATGTCATGTACCTCGGCAACCTTCAAGCGGAAGCCTGGCGAGGGTGTCGTCCACAACCTTACTAACCACGCAAGAATCTAGTCCAGGTTTATCCAATATTCGGGTTCCATTCGCAAGGAGATCCGGCCGAGGTTTCGCTCACGGCCCCAAACGATGTGAGCAGGATTCCCAAGCCCACCATCCGGGTGCCACTTGGTACACCGTGCCACCTGTGCCTAGTCTGTCCCAAGCCCACCCTGTCGGGTGCCACTTGGTAGATGAATAACACTGCCTACAAACACAAGAAACTAGTTGCGACTCCTGGACAGAGACCAAGTCGGTTAATAAGTTGAGAGGGGTCGAGTTACCGGAACCCAATGTGTGGTAGTATCTAGTCATTGGATGACATACACAGAACTCAGTTCTTAGGGACGGTTCCAGTGAGACAACCCACCATGTACGCCTACATGGCCTCTCACCGCTACCTTTACCAAATCGTGTTCACACACTTAACTCTCAACATCAGAATATAGCACTGTACTCCAATTCATTCCCAATGAATCAGACCT
>NC_057800.1:357964668-357971765 GCF_018294505.1 Triticum aestivum | reverse complement strand
GATGGCGCACGGCGGCGCCGGGCACCGGGCGCGGGGAAGGAGAAGGGCGCGAGCGGCGCTGGCCGGATGAGCCTGGGGGCCGGATGCGGGCTGTGGCGGGCCCGCCATGTGTCGGCGTCTGGTTGGTCGCGGGCGTCGGCGCGATTTGTCCGGCTGGACCGGACGTGTCCGGCGCGGCGCGACGTGGTGGATCTAGGGTTTCGGGGGGAAGGAGAAGGAGAATTTCGGAGGGGTCTTTATATAGACATAGAAGGAGCTAGGAGAGTCCAAATGAGGTGCGGTTTTCGGCCACGCGATCGTGAACAAATGCTCTAGATGATGGAGAGGGTTTTGGGACAAAATGGAGGAGTGTTGGGCTGCAACACACACGAGGCCTTCTTGGTCCCTTGGTTAAACGTTGGAGCATCAAACGAAGTCCAAATGGTACGAAACTTGACAGGCGGTCTACCGGTAGTAAACCAAGGCCACTTGGCAAGTCTCGGTCCAATCCGGAAATGTTTAATCCCCACACACGAAAGAAAAGGTAGAAATGAACACCAGAGGAGAACGGAGCCCCGGAATGCAAAACGGACAACGGGGAAAATGCTCGAATGCATGAGACAAACACGTATGCAAATGCAATGCACATGATGACATGATATGAGATGCATGACAACGATAACAACACACGGAGACAAAAACCCGAACCCGAGATAATAAAATAACTTAACGCCGGAAACAGCAAGAGTTGGATTACATATTAGGAAAATCATATCCGGGGTGTTACAACACTCCACCACTACGAAAGGATCTTGTCCTGAGATCTAGGACTAGAAGAACGCCGGGTATTCAGAACAGAGGTGATCCTCGCGTTCCCAGGTAGCTTCACGGTCGGAATGGTGTGACCACTTGACTTTGAGGAATTTGATTGACTTGTTGCGAGTCTTGCGTTCAGTCTCTTCAAGAATAGCAACGGGGTGCTCACGATAAGAGAGATCTTCTTGGAGCTCAATGTCTTTGAAGATGACGGTGCGGTCAGGTGTCTTGAAGCACTTGCGGAGCTGAGAGACATGGAAGACGTCATGCACATTTGCAAAGTTTGAAGGAAGCTCGAGTTGATAGGCGAGATCGCCTCTCTTGCTGACGATCTTGAAAGGTCCCACGTATCTAGGGGCAAGCTTCCCTTTGATACCGAAGTGACGAGTACCTTTCATTGGAGAGACGTGGAGGTAAACATGATCTCCGATCTCGAAAGCCAAATCACGGTGCTTACTATCATAGTAGCTCTTCTGGCGGGATTGGGCTGCTTTGAGGTTATCTCGAATGACTTTACACATTTCCTCTGCCTCTGTGATTAAGTCATTACCCAGAAGTTGACGTTCACCGGTTTCAGACCAGTTGAGAGGGGTACGGCACTTCCTGCCATACAGAATTTCAAATGGGGCCTTGCCCGAACTTGCTTGAAAACTGTTGTTGTAGGAGAACTCAGCATATGGAAGACAATCCTCCCACTTCATGCCGAAGGAGATCACACAAGCCCTGAGCATATCTTCAAGAATATGGTTGACACGCTCGACTTGACCGCTAGTTTGAGGATGGAAAGCTGTGGTGAAACGGATGTTTGTGCCCATGGCCTTCTGAAATGAATCCCAAAACTTGGAGGTAAAGATGTTGCCACGGTCTGAAGAGATCACCTGTGGAATACCATGCAGAGAGACAATTCAAGAGGTATAGAGCTCCGCCAATTGAGCTGCCGTGATAGACTCTTTGATAGGCAGAAAGTGAGCCACTTTAGTGAGTTTGTCGATGACAACAAATATAGCATCATTGCCACGCTTGGACTTTGGAAACCCAGTCACGAAGTCCATCTCAATGTGGTCGAACTTTCATTCTAGAATGGCAAGAGGTTGGATGAGACCAGCTGGCCTTTGGTGTTCTGCCTTCACTCTTCTGCAGACATCACACTCATTCACGAACTGAGCAATCTCGCGCTTCATTCGAGTCCACCAATAAGCCTTCTTGAGGTCCTGATACATCTTCGTGAGAATTGTGAGCCTCGTTCATGATCACTTTACGAAGGTCACCTTTGGGCACAACAATACGATCCTCGAAGAAAAGAGTATCCTTGTCATCAAGGCGGTAGCACTTGTACTTGGGTTAACTCTTGGCAATCCCAATCTTCACCTTCTTCACCATAGCGTCAAGAAGCTGAGCTTGGCGAATCTGGTCTTCCAAGGTAGGAGATACTTGAAGGTTGGCGAGGAAACCTTGAGGAACAACTTGCAGATTAAGTTTGCGGAAAGCTTCACAAAGCTTGGGTTGATAAGGCTTGAGAATCACACTGTTGCAATAAGCCTTCCTGCTCAAAGCGTCAGCAATCACATTGGCCTTGCCTGGAGTATACTCGATACTCGGATTATACTCTTGAATCATTTTGAGCCATCGAGTCTGCCTGAGGTTGAGATTAGGCTGAGTGAAGATGTACTTGAGACTCTTGTGGTCAGTGAAAATGTCCACTTTCCTTCCCAATAAAAGATGTCTCCAACTTAAAAGAGCATGCACAACTGCCGCCAACTCGAGGTCATGAGTGGGGTAGTTCTTCTCGTTGGGCTTCAACTGGCGAGAGGTATAAGCCACAACTTTCTTCTCTTGCATCAACACTGCGCCAAGACCTTGGAGAGAGGCATCGCAAAAGCCCTCATACGGTTTGGATTCATCGGGAGGAGTCAGAACTGGAGCAGTGACCAATTTCTCTTTCAAAGTGTTGAAAGCGATGTCACATTTCGGAGACCAAACGTACTTGACGTGCTTCTGGAGAAGATTTGAGAGAGGCTTCGCGATCTTAGAAAAGTTTTCAACGAATCTTCGACAGTAGCTTGCGAGACCGAGGAAGCTACGGAGTTGCTTCACGTTCTAAGGTGGTTCCCAATTCACAATTGCAGACACCTTCTCAGGATTCACAGCAATGCCCTTGGCAGAGATGATATGACCAAGATAAAGAACGTCATCGAGCCAAAATTCGCACTTGGAGAACTTGGCGTAGAACTGGTGTTCGCTGAGCTTATCGAGTACCAAACGCAAGTGCTTGGCATGATCTTCCTTGTTCTTCGAAAAGACCAGAATGTCGTCGAGATAGACCAAAACAAAGTCATTGGTGTAGGTGTTGAAGATGAAGTTCATCATGCGAGAGAAAGTCGGAGGAGCGTTGACGAGGCCAAAAGACATGACAGTGTATTCATATGAACCATAGCTTGTCCTGAAAGCCGTCTTGGGAATATCTTGCTCAGGGATTCGAATCTGATGATAACCCATACGGAGATCAAGCTTGGAGAATACTTGGGCACCTTTGAGTTGTTCGAACAGCTCGTTGATGTTGGGAAGTGGGTATTTGTTCTTGATAGTCTTCTTGTTCAATGCACGGTAATCAACACAAAGTCGGTCCGTTCCATCCTTCTTCTTCACAAAAAGAACACCACAACCCCACGGAGAAGAACTAGGTCGGATGAGACCCATTCTCTCTTGAATATCGAGTTGCTTCTTCAGCTCCTTCAGCTCTTCAGGTCCGAGCTTGTAAGGACGCTTACACACTGGTTCCGTGCCAGGCTCAAGGTCGATGACGAATTCAACTAGCCGGTGCGGAGGCATTCCTGGAAGCTCTTTTGGAAAGACGTCTTGATATTCGCAAATGACTGGAATCTGTGAGATAGCATCCAGTTCACCCTTCTCATTAAGAGAAAACAGACGGATTGTATCATCACGAGCGGCAAAGACAATTACATCCTCAGACAAATGAGTCAATTGAATCCGCCTGGCTGCAAAATCAAGATGCGCCTTGTGCTTAGAAAGCCAATCCATTCCGAGAATAAGATCAATATCTGAGTTGCCAAGAACCACCGGAGAAGCAAGAAACTTGTAGTCGCCCAACGTGATAGATATATCGGGAGCAACCAAACTAGAAGTCAAAAGCTTGCCGGGAGAAACAACTTGCATGACTTTGGGCATGACCTCAGTATCAACATTGTGCTTCGATGCAAAAAGGGCATGACAAGAAAGAATGCAATGCACCAGTATCAAAAAGTACTTTTGCAGGAACATCGTTAACAGGAAGGTTACCCATGATGACATCTGACGAGTCCTCTGCCTGAGCTGCGTTCATCAAGTTGACCATGGCGTGCTTGGGGTTATGCTTGACCACAGCTGTACTTGCCGATCTCACAGGAGGAGGAGGAGGGAGACGCCTCTGGTTGAAACACTTGTTGGCATAGTGATCCTTTTGTTGGCACTTGTTGCACGTGACCTCTGAAAGCGGACGGTGGTACGGATCACTCGATCTTGGAGCTGGAGACGAAGTCTAGTTCTGAAAGCCAGGGTTGGGTGGGTGGGAAGATCCACTGCCACCTTTGCTCTTCTGCTGATACAGCTGACGGAACGGAGGAGGAGGAAGCCAATACTTCTGCTGCTTGGCCACTTGAGTAGAGGAGGAAGGAGTAGCATCTCTGACTCGCTTCTTGGAAGCATCACACCTCAGTTGAGCAGCCTCTTGCTTCAATGCCATGTTGTAGAACTCATCGTACCTCAAGGGCTCAAAGAGAACAAGAGCTAGCTGGATTTCTTCTCTAAGACCACCCCTGAACTGGTATATCATGCTCTTCTCGTCAGGGATGTCCTGCTTAGCAAAGCGGGCGTGCTTTTGAAACAACTTGGTGTAGTCATAGACAGACAAAGAGCCTTGCTTCAGGTTGCGGAATTCCTCACGCTTGCTTTCAACCATGCTCTAAGGAATATGATGAGCTTTGAAATCTTGACGGAATTCATCCCAGGTAATCACACGGCCTCCTCTGGAATCCTTGTACTGCTGGAACCATTCTGCAGCTTGGTCTTTGAGTTAGAAGCAAGCGAACTTGACAAAGTCCTCAGGCCTGACGTTACTGCACTCGAAATGCTTGCACAAGTCCACAAGCCAATCGTCAGCATCAATTTCCTCAACACAATTGCTGAAAGTCTTTGGCCCGTTAGCAAGGAACTGGTTGAGTGTAGCAAAGTGATTCTGATTGTTGCCTTGGTTGCCTTGGTTCGCTTGATTGCGCTCTTGAAGAATTTGCATGATCAACTGCGTGTTTGCATTGGTTGCGGCCATCACAGCTTGCCATGCATCCGGAGGAGGTGGAGGTGGTGGTGGATCAGGATTCGGAGTCGTGCGCGTTGGAGGAGCCATCCTGAAGAGGTTGACATCCATTAGGACATTGATAGACAAATATTGAAGCTGAATCCAACGGAATGAAAATTGCAACATATAGTCTTAACATCCGAACAAAAGAACGAATGCATTCCACTTGAAATGGTCACATATCCATAAATTGAGAAGCCACTTAGAATTTAGGTAGAGGAATAAATCAACAATGTACGGATCAAGAACGAATACTCGGTAAGAAATCCCAATCTCAAACCAATATCCGTGGAAGAAGAACTAGAGCTACAAGAATTTCCACCTATGAAACTCCCGAACCTTTCCGGTTATGCAATCAGGTGTTGGGGATACAGGGGAAGCATAATATCTCACCCAAATCTAGCAAATCCTACATCCAACTGTATCCATCCTTCAACACATAACCGAGAAAAGCTTCGGAAACCATCTACCTCAACCTTTGAAAAGCATTCGTTATACAAGTTATGGCAATACTCCCGAACTCCCGCCCCAATACTGGGTGGCGTCGAGGTTATCTCACCAACGAACTGCATAAAAGAGATTTTCGATGTCGGCGTACTAAACTCAGGTATTCCAGAACTGCAACGATAAAATTGGACGACAACACCTTGGAGCTCAACTCCCCGGGACACTGCAACAACCCCTAAAGATAGGAGGCACCAAGAACAATGTTCTCGTCACAAAACCATCGGAACGATTCCAAGATACCCGCGTGATCCTAAATTTTTTTTAGTGAAATTTGAGAAGAGAAGAGTCAAAACTCTATGTTAGGATGCCCTACCAGAGCGATGAGGAGACTGGGGAGTAAAAAGAATTCCTAAACTCTCCGATATATAATTCCTAAATGACTCAAAACAATTGCTAAAAACGATCAAGCAGTGGGGGCTCCTAAGGTCGGGGAAGGCTCTGATTACCAACTTGTAACACCCTCGATGCGGCTATATCTCCTACGTGTCGAGTCACGACTTAGAGGCATAACCGCATTGAAAGCAATGTCGCAAGTTAGGCAATCTTCACAACATCCCATATAATATATAGATAATAAAAGGGGAGATACATAGTTGGCTTACACTCGCCACGTCAATCAAAGTACATAAATAGCTTTACATCATCCAATCACTCATGGCCCGACTACGGCGCCAAAAATAAAAGAACAACCCAACATGCGGCACGGTCCCGATCGCCCTAACTGGGCACCACTACTGATCATCAGGGAAAGACACATAGTAACGACGTGAGTCCTCGTCGAACTCCCACTTGAGCTCAAGCGCGTCATCTGGAACGGAGTCATCAGGCCCTGCATCTGGTTTGGAAGTAATCTGTGAGCCACAAGGACTCAGCAATCTCGCACCCTCGCGATCAAGACTATTTAAGCTTTTAGGTAAGGCAAGGTAAACATGTGGAGCTGCAGCAAGCGACTAGCTTATATGGTGGCTAACCTGTTCGCAAAAGAGAGCGAGAAGAGAAGGCAAAGCGCGAACGAATAACTAGAGAATAACCTGCGCAAGCATTACTCCAACACCGTGTTCACTTCCCAGACTCCGCCGAGAAGAGACCATCACGGTAACTCACACAGTTGATTCATTTTAATTAAGTTAAAGTTCAAGTTATCTACAACCGGACATTAACAAATTCCCATCTGCCCATAACCGCGGGCACGGCTTTCGAAAGTTGAAATCCCTGCAGGGGAGTCCCAACTTAGCCCATGACAAGCTCTCATGGTCAACGAAGGAATAGACATTCTCCCGAGACATTCCGATCAGACTCGGTATCCCGGTTCTACAAGACACTTCGACAAGTTAAAACAAATCCAGCAACACCGCCCGAATGTGCCGACAAATCCCGATAGGAGCTGCACATATCTCGTTCTCAGGTCACACTCAGATGAGACATCCTACGAGTAAAACCAACC